>NW_017727846.1:103014-138748 GCF_001865875.1 Lupinus angustifolius
GGGGGGGGAACCTCCTCGAAGAAGACTCTTTCAACACATATTATAACAAAATTAATGATTAACAACGTTTTTTGATAATTTTGTCTTATGTTGCATAAAAGATTAACAAATTAAAGAAGCATAAACTAATATTCACAAATTCTTGAGGAGCAAATTGGTTTAAAATGTAGAATTATTTCTAGACTCAAATGATTTTGAGAACATTAGACTAGTTATGTGTTATACTTTGGTTAATTCTGAACACCAAGTCTAAATTCCACATCTAGTGTCCTTATGGAAAGATGACTTTCAAACCTTATGTAATACACTAAATAATAATAAATTGCCACTCGTCGGAGTAGGTTGTCACACTTACTTCAGGCTCTATTAACTTTATTTAGTCTTGAGCATAAGTTGCTAAAAATAGATGCTTTGATATGGCAAGTGAACTAAGGTGTAGATTATACTTTTTAATTCACTTGTCAATACCTTAAGAAGAAGCATTTTGGATCTTTAAATCATGTTTTAGGTGATCAACCTAAAACCGCATTAAGAACTTCTTAAAGATTCAAAATTACCCAAAAGTAATAACTTGAATATATATTGAAATTAAAAGATCTTACAAATGAAGAAAACAAATAACATTACACCATAATCCAAATCAATGTGTAGCAACATTAGCCATCAATCCAAGGATGAAATGCTTTTAGAACCAAATGAGATTACAAAATTAATTTTTGCATCACATTTTCCAACTCCTTTCTCCTCTTGAATTGTAAGAGAAAATTACAAAATTTACCTAAGAACTACCTTGGAACCGTGGCCCTAAAATACAAGAGTTCTAGGGAAAAGTTTTTTTGAGAGAAGAAGTGAAGAATGGTAGTCCTTTTTGATTGGTGAAAGAGGGCCTCTATTTATAGGCAACCAGATCACCGCCTAGCCCTCTTAGTCCATGCTAGGCGCACCAAACCCTTAAGCATGGGTTTGGTTCTTAGCCAAGCAGCTTAGTTAGCTACTTGTTGTTGACTCACCAAACCTACGTGTGAGCTACTTGTTCAGGCTATTATTGGTTGTTTCGAAAATTGTTAAGAGGCCTTGTCAAGTGAGGTTATGCTTGATGCCATCATTGCTTGGGTGGCATTGCTCAGCTGCCTGCTTAAGCAGCTTGTCGTGCTCTGTCTAGGTGTGTGGTTCCAGGTTGGGCGGTCCAGATGCACGTTTAGTTGGTTGCTTTAGCAAGTTGGCTTATGCTAAGGTGGAGTCTGACCGTGTCAAGTTTGTGTCTGACCATGTCAAGTTTGTGTCTGACCGAGTCATGTTGTTGCAGGTTAGTTGGGCGGTCCTATTAGTCCATGCTAGGTTGCTTAGTGAGCATCTTCATGTTTTTGGTCCATGTATGCAACAAAAGTTGCTTATGTGGACACCTCCTTGCTTGACTATTTTTCTAATTTTTTCTCCTCTTCAATTTTTCCTAGAAAAACTTCAAGCAAAGATTTGGAAAAGAGGTGGACAAAATATACAATCAAACTATGACAATCTAAAATGTGTTGAATTAACCTGGTTTTGCATGAATTACATAGGATAAGTGTCATGAAAAGTGTATAAAAATTAGGTACTTTCGGCACTTATCAACTCCCCCCAACTTAAGAATTTGTTTATCCTCAAACAAATGGCAAAGCACATCTGAATTGTTTATGGCTAACTTTTATGATTAGATTGGCATGATTTCAAATTTTGCTTAAGCATGTTCAAATATTTTCAACGAGATTTTTCAAGATTTGTGAATTTCACACATAATGCTTCAAACATTAATCTTATGCTTATGTTCATAAAAAAATGTGAAACAAAACGAGAGCAAATAATTTTCAATCAAAAAGTGTTTCATTGTACACTCAAGTTCAAAAATAGAACTTTTCAAGGGATGCAAGTATTTCACTCAATTTTCAACAATTTGTATGTAGTAATTGGTACTTGTTCATTGTCTCACCTATTCTCTTAAAATTGCATTTTCAATCAAGGATCACTAAGGACTTGTGAATTATAAATTGCCTCTTCCTCTTATTACCAACCATGTACATTCTACATACGAGATGCTTCCATCACGTTCGAGCCGACGCCCGGTTGTAATGAGGCTATGCTTGAAAAATCATGGTTCTTCTTCGATAAGCAAATTTATTTCAAGAGAGCAAGAATTTTTTTAATTTTTATATTTTAAAAACTTTTATTAATGAAGCACTTCACTCTGCTTTTTCCATAATTTCTTTCCCAACCTTTTAGCTTTTGAACCGTGGCTCTTTTTGGCTTTTTCATTGTATTTTCTAACCTCCTTTTCTATTTTTTTGACAACTTTTTTTGTTTTTGTAAAGAGATTGAAAAATGTTTTTCACTTTTCCTTTTCAAGAAGCCAAGCCCACCAATTTCACACGAACATATACTTTTTCACACACTTTAACAATCCATGCTCTCTTAATTAGAACTTTTTGTTCTAATTTTTGTTCATGGGTTTGTTTGAAAAAATAATTCACTTTCTTTGGTTCAAGGGTGCTTATCCAAGGATGACCCTATTTTTGGTTTAGACATTTTTCCCATTTTTTTGTTCAACTAAAGAATATACATGCCTCGATCCTTTCCTATCAATCTTATGCAATTAAGAGAACTAAACACGAAAATAAGATTAATTAGACAAAACAAATGTTGATTTCTCTCTTATTCACATGTGTTTGGCTCACTCCCTCACTCGGTCTAAGTTTACACTTTTATTTTCAAAAATTGTTTCCAACAATCATGTTACATAATTTTAAAAATTCCATTTGCACAAAATAAATTTGTTATGACATTATGTGATTTTTCACAAAAAAATATGCTTAGCAATTTTTGAATCATACAATCTTTGTCAATTTATTTCATTTTGCCAATTCAATTCGACTTTGAATTATATTTTTGTGTTTTTATTGACAAACAAATTACTTTCTAAATAAATGTACATCCTACAATAATTTATAATTTTCACATATTCATCAACCATGTTCCCCCTCTTTAAGTGATGCCTTGTACTAAAGCGAATGAAAAAATTGTGTTGGAAAGGAGATGTTTGATGAATATTGAAAATTATTAAAAACACAACTAAACTAAAAATTTACAAACAATTAAAAAACATAATAAAATTTAAACTAAAATTAAAATAAGGAAGCAAATAACTAACAAACCACTGGGTGGCCTCCCAGTAAGCACTCGTTTAACGTCAATAGTTTGATGTCTGTTTTTTCGTTTGTAGAGGTTATTCTGATGCATTTCTGATGATGGAGCCTAATTCATCACCTAAGTATGGTTTTAACCTCTATCAATTCACAGTCCAAGTCGCTTGAGACTTTGGATCTTCCAATTCAATTGCTCCATATTCATTAACATTCTTGACCACAAATGGTCCTGACCATCTGGTTTTAAATTTTCCCGACAGCAATTTCAATCTTGAATTGAATAAAAATACCTTTTGACCCTCTCGAGATGATTTGCCAATTCTTGTAACTTTTGGTGCACCTTGTTGAGATTATAATGAAACTCCTTTATGAATTTTTTTATTTCATTTTGGATATCCTGGTCCATTTTCCTGAAATGAAATCACACAAAGGAAATCTGTGTATTTCCAAAGAGAGATTAGTAAGAAAAAGAGTTTGATTTACAATTTTTTTGTAATTTACATTTTTATACATATTAAAAATTAAAATTTGTACAAAAAGTAAAAAGAAATTTTATGCACGATTATTAGTTGTATAAAATACTATATATTTTTTTTCTTCAAAAAACCAAATCCACGGTAGCGCCGCCAATTTTTTGAAAGCATATTTCCACAACAGGAATTCCCCTCTCAACAACAAATGTGTCACTTTGTTGAAAGGTTAATTCGAGTTGTTGCAAGTTATTTAATCAATTTTGAGTAATGAGAAACTTTATTTAATTAGTAACTTATTTATTTACTTCCTTTTCTGGTTCCTTTTAACCATACCATAAATGTCAGTCTCATTTTATTAAGTTAACCATACCATTTCTCACGAAAGGTTGTTATCAAAGAATAATAAAATGAACAAAAAATAAAGTTAGTAGTTAACTGTACCACTTCTTTCGAATGATTGCTATAAAGAATAAAAGAATAAAGCAATAAATAAATATTAGTTGTAGAAAAGTAAATGACATAAAATAAATGTTAGTTGTAGAAAGATGATTTTCAAACCTTATGTAATACACTAAATAATAATAAATTGCCACTCGTCGGAGTAGGTTGTCACAGCCTACTTCAGGCTACGTTAACTTTATTTAGCCTTGACCATAAGTTCCTTAAAATAGATGCTTTGATATGGCAAGTGAACTAAAGTGTAAATTATACTTTTTAGTTCACTTGTCAATACCTTAAGAAGAAGTATTTTGGATATTTAAATCATGTTTTAGGTGATCAAGCTAAAATCGCATTAAGAACTTCTCAAAGAATCAAAATTAACCAAAAGCAATAACTTGAATATATATTAAAAATCAAAAGATGTTACAAATGAAGAAAAGAAATAACATTACACCATAATCGAAATCAATGTGTAGGAATAACTTTTACATCACATTTTCCAACTCCTTTCTCCTCTTGAATTCTAAGAGAAATTACAAAATTTACCTAAGAACTAGCTTGGAACTGTGGCCCCAAAATACAAGAATTCTATAGAGAAGTGTTTTTGAGAGAAGAAGTGAAGAATAAAAGTCCTTTTGAATGGTAAAAGTTGGCCTCTATTTATAGGCAACCAGGTCATCGCCTGACCCTCTTGCTCCATGTCAGGCGCACCAAACCCTTCAGCATGGGCTTGGTCCTTAGCCCAACAACTTAGTCAGCTGCTTGTTGTTGACTCACCAAAGATATTTGTGAGATACTTGATCAGGCTATTATGATCTATTCTGAAAAGTGCTTAGAGGCCTTGCAAGTAAAGGCATGCATGATGCCATCTTTGCTTGGTAGCCATGTCAAGTTGACCATTTGTTAGCTCCAACCCGCTTGGCTGCTTGGGTGGCAACGCGTAACTATTGCTTGAGCAGTATGCCCTATATTGGCCTGGTGTGTGGTTCTAGGTTGGGCGGTCTAGGTGCACGCTGAGCTGTCTACTTCAGTAGGTTGGTTGTGTGACCATGTCAAGCTTGTGTCTGACCGAGTCAAGTTGGTGTCAGGTCAGCTGGGTGGTCCTATTAGTCCATAATAGGCTGCTTAGTGAGCAACTTCATGTTTTTGGTCCATGCTTTTGGCCAAACACTTAGCTTGCCATCTGTGCATCAAAAGTGGCTTATGTGAACACCTCCTTGCTTGACTATTTTTCTGATTTTTTCTTCTCTTGGATTTTTCCTAGAAAAACTTCATACAAAGATTTGGAATAGAGGTGGACAAAATATACAATCAAACTATGACAATTTATATAAAAAGTGTTGAAGTAAGTTGGTTTTGCATGAATTACATATGATAAGTATCATGAAAAGTGTATGAAAATTAGGTATTTTTGGAACTTATCAGATCTTCACCCCCAAAATATTCATATCTTAGAAGGATAATTTGGATACAGGAAGGGTTAATGCTTCAGGAATTTGCAAACACAATGCTAGTTAGGAACTATCCCAAGTACAACTTCGGAACATGTTTATGGAAAAGGCTCGAAATGGTATTCATAAAGAGTTTGGTGAATGGAGTTCTTCTTCTTTATCAATGAATTTAGAAAATTTAATGAATACTATTGCGGAAATCAGAGCCAAAAATAAAGAAAGGAAAAATGTTCCCAGAAAAGAGGTGGTAGACGCAAAGTAGAAAAAGGAAATGAGGTCTGAGGTTTTGTTTTATACAACTGAAACCATCCTAAGAAATGAATAAGAGCCAGATTTAAAACTCTAATTTTTATTTTATATTTTTATTTATTAAAAACATTTAGTGAATGAATTGTTTAGTATCTATTTAGACCAATTATGAAGCTTTTGTTGTTTTTGATGTACATTGGTGGAGCTGTACTTTTAATTTCATTGTTCGGAGTTTCCTTCAAGACTAATTTTAGTTTCCTATGAAGTGTAAACCTGTGACTATTGATTGTTATTATTTATACAACAATGGCATTCCTTTTATGTCATTCGAATTTGTTAACACTTTCTTTAATATGTTACTTTCTTTAATGAAGATGTGGGGTGAAGAAAATGATTTAGAGTTCAAAATTTTGTGTTTACTACTAGATACTACTATGGTACTTATAGAAATACCGAGAGAATAAATTGGATATTGTTTCTTGGAGCATGTGAGAGGGAAAAAGATAACACAAAAAACGTCATTTTTTTCTTTTTGTTTTTTAAATCGAAACAACGTCATTTCACTTGGTTGACAAAATTTGCCTACAGGTTATTGCCATGTTTGGCAACGTCAAGACTCTACATATAAATAAATTAGGACTAACATGGTTCTAGGTTGCAACAATTGGAGATGAATATGATAATTTAAATTGATTTGGAGTCCTAAGTAAGCAATTTTTTTAAATAATGAGTAGACAAAAAAAAGTAAGCATAATAACAGCACAAGTATACAATTAATTATATGAGTGCATTATAATTTAATTCATTAATTAGTTAGGATCTACATTTCATCAATAAATATACATTATTGACTTTTAAATTGCAAACCGCGTTACTAGCTATAATATTGTGGTTGCAAAGATTATCTCAGTCACATCACACTATAATTATGTTGTGACATCAAACTAAGATGAAAATGATGTGACCATGTCAGGCTGAAAATCAACCACGTTGGACCATATGAAATTTAAATATTCTTTATATAAGAAACAAGTTCACACTGCAATGACTTGCATAATGACTGCAATTGCAATAAAGCCATGACCACAATTGCATTCACAATTTAAAAAAAATACTAGGATTAATTAATGAAAATAATCACATCACCTCAGTTGTAAAACAAGAAAAGAACTTCTAGAACTTGTGTTCTTCTGAGGTCTCTAAGAAACTTGAGTGCAAAAACAATATGGTCGTCTTCATGTACATTACTTCACCTAAGATCAACATGCGCTTCCTCTAGGTTTTCCAGATTGATAATGGAAAAATTAGTTCAGGTAGTTCCCCTTGTGATAGTAAGATACTCTAGATAAGGTGTGTCTATTATAGCCTCCTTAGATTTTGAGTAAGTTCTATCTGTTAAGGTTAAATTCTTTAACGAAGAAGGCATACAAATTTTCGATGTTTTTCAATCCACAATAATAAAAGTGAGATGCAATGTTTTAAGAACTAGGAAGCTTGAGAAAAGCATGTAAATAGCGTGATCCACATAATCGATTTCATAATGTAGATTATTAAGAGAAGTTAAAGAAACTAATGAAAGTTGTTCCCAAAAAATGGAATCGGTCAATGTTAATGAGTTGAGTCCAGTGCAATTGAAAATGCTAATAGGTAGAGATAAGATCATTAAAATATCTTCACAAGAAGAATAGTCAAATTGGAGGTTAAGGTTGAATATTTTTAGGTAGGATCAATAGCAGCTTTAATCCACGTAATCATAGAACAATCCATAGTTTCTGAAAACATTGATTTGAGACAAAACCTTTGAAAGTCTCATGACATATGCATGATAAGAACAGTGTTGGGAACAAGCGAACAATCAATATATAACCCTACGTCTCCAGGAGCGTTGAGCGGCTACCACTATGTATTATTAGAGAATAAGGATTAGTGTTTGACTATTCTTCTCCTTGTTATATTAGGTTTACATAACATAAATATATAACCCTCTACCCCAACCCCTTTAAACCAGCCCAATCCCATAACTTGTATTGTTGTAATGTAGAGATGTGACTCATTGCACAATAATCTCCACCTTGGTGAATATCATCAATCTCTATCTTCTGTCATTGGGTTGGGGGAGCTCCATATTCCAACATCAGTGAATGTTCAGCAAGCTCAGGGAATGCCTGAACTTGTCCATGGTAACTGATTTGGTTAGCATATCAGCTGCATTTTCCGAAGTGTGAACCTTCTACAATAGTATCTTCCCACAAGTTACCAACTCTTTGATCTTGTGAAATCTCACATCAATATGTTTGGTCCTAGCATGATACACCTGGTTCTTTTCTTAGCACTCTGACTGTCATAATGCAACGGAACTCCATATTGCTCAATGCCTAACTCATTTTCAGCCCCATAAGCCATAAGGCTTTCTTAGAAGCTTCACCAGCTACCATGTACTCTACTTCAGTTGTGGAAATAGCAATAACAGACTGAACTGATGATCTCGACATAATTGGTCCACCTGCAAGGGTGAAGACAAACACCGTTGTGGACCTTCTATCATCCAAGTCTCCTACATAGTCTCAATCAATATAACCAATAACTGAAGGCTTACTCTATTGGCTGCCAAACATGATACCGAGACCTGTAGTCCCCTTCAAATATATGAAAACCCATTTGATTGCTTCCCAATGTTGGTTCCCTAGTTTCAACATGAACTTGCATACTTGACTAACTACTTATGCCAAGTCCAGTCTAGTATAAACCATAGCATACATCAAGCAACCCACTGCACTGACATATGGAACCTTTGACATGTATTTCTTCTCTTCATTTGTCTTTAGACACTGATCTAGGGAAAGCTTGAAATGATTTGCCAATGGAGTACTCACTACTTTATCATTGCTCATATCAAATCTCTCTAAGATATTTTCAACATAGCTTTGTTGGGAGAGCCATAGTTTTCTAGCTCCCCTATCTATGTGAATCTCCATCCCAAGAATCTTCCTAGAAGCCTCTAAATCTTTCATATCAAACTCCTTACCTAGCATGACTTTCAGCTCAATGATATCACTCAAATGATTAACAGGAATCAACATATCTTCAACATAAAGTATTAGAAAAATAAAAGAACCATTGTCAAGGCTTCTGACATAAACACAACAATCATACTCACAACACTTATAATCCAGCTTCAAAATATAAGTGTCAAACCGCTTGTAACGCTATTTGGGAGACTACTTCAACCCATATAGAGACTTCTTCAACTTGCAAACCAAGTGACTCTGTCCAGCTGTACTTAACCCATGTGGTTGTGTCATGTAAATTTCTCCTCTAATTCACTATGGAGAAAGGCAATCTTCACATCCATCTGTTCTAAATGGATATCCCGGCCGGCTACCAAGGCAAGCACTATCCTGATAAAAGTGTGTCTCAACACTTGGGAGAAAATCTCATTGTAGTCGATCCCCTTCTGCTATGAATACCCTTTTTCTACAAGACGAGCCTTGAGCTTTTCCCCTTCTTTTTCTGATACTGATGGATTCCTCTTGTATACCCACTTGCGCCCAACTGCATGCTTGACTGGGAGAAATGGACAAGCTCCCAAGTTTGGTTCTTCTGAAAAGACTCCCTATCCTCCATCATGGCACTCATCCATTGTTCTTTCTCCTTGATGTTTATAGCCTTTTGAAAGCTACATGGATCTCATGAACTTATATGGAGAGCAACTGAAGCCATGTCCTCAAAGCCATATCTCCCTAGAGGTTTGATATGACGTCTATCCATGTCTCTAGCAAGTAGATACTCCTGTACATCTGAACTCTCCGCCTGAGAATCATCATGTTCTTGATTGGAACTAGTACATGGTTCCTTGCCTTTATTCACCTGAACCATTTCATTTCTCACTAGAATCATATTTGATCCTAAAGTCTCTCTATTTGGCATGGGCACCTCTGCCAAAACTGACTATTTCATCATTAAATCTTCATCAAACACTACATCTCTACTAAACACCACCTTTCTGGAAACTCGATCTTAGAACTTGAACCCCTTCACACCTTCGGTATATCCAATGAAGATACACCTCTTTCACTTATGATCAAGCTCATATCGTTCATCATTGGGTACATGTACATAAGTAGGACAACCAAATATGAGTAACATATTATAATTGACTAGGTTACCTGTCCATACTTCTTCTACAACTTTATCATCCAATGAAGCCTGTGGTGATCTATTGATGACAAAGAATGCCATTCTAAGTGCCTCTGCCCAAAATCCTTTGGAAAGTCCAGCATTCAGTCTCAGACATCTCGCCCTCTCTATAAATGTTATATTCATCCTCTCTGCAACACCAATCTGCTGAGGAGTCTTCTTCACTGAAAAGTGCCTCTACAAGCCATGTTCCTCACAAAATTTCTGAAATTGTGACTTTTTGTACTCCATACCATTATTTGACCTGATGTATTTGATTTTCCTACCAGTCTGGTTCTCTACCTCTAGCTTCCAAACCTTGAACTTGGCAAAGACTTCTGAGTTATGCTTCAAAAAATATGCCCAGACCTTGCGAGAAAACTCATCAATGAAGGTAACAAAATACCTAGAACCTCATAGAGATGGTTCTGAGTGGGTCCCCATACACTAGTGTAGATATAGTCTAGAATGCCCTGAGTCCTGTGTTGGCCAACCTTGAAACTAACTCGTTTCTGTTTCCCAAACACACAATACTTGCACAAATATAGCTTGCATTTGCTGGCTCCCTTTAACAGTCCTCTTTTGCATAATTCTATCATGCCATGCACACTCATATGTCCCAAACGCATGTGCCATAATTTTGTAGCACCATGGTCTGAATCTACTGAGAACTCTTCAGCCACTCCCTAACAACTTGTAAGTGTTCCCTGCAGTCCTTTTACCCTTCATCACAGTCAGAGCACCTTTGCATACAGCGTTAACTAACTCCTTGTCTTCATCAAAACATAGGCAAAACATTGATAATGTAATTCTTGACACTTTGCACTTTCACCAAATTCTTCTTCAAATCTGGTATGTGCCTAACCTCACATAACGTCTTCACTAGACCATCATCCATCACAATTATGATTTCTCCCATACCAATAATTTCACATGCTTTATTATTTCTTAGTTACACGAAACCAAAATTGTATGCCCTTTATGTGGTTAACCATTCTCTGTTTGGTGTCATGTGGTGAGATCAACTTCACTGTTGTAACTAGAGTCATCTTTCTGTGCAACATTTGTAGATGTAGATACTCCATTTTTCCCCACCGGCTTTCTAGGACTCCATTCATTGAGACAATCCTTTTTGTAATGCACAATCTGTTTGCACTTATAGCACTCTACTGGTGCTATGCCCCTGGAATTTGGTCTTTCCCTTTGGCAGGAACTCCTCTGCCTTGTCTCCTCCCACACGCTTGGCTCCTTTTCACATATAGAGCATCACCCTAAGACCCTTCACCTACGTTCTGTCTTCTTTGAGTCTGGGACAGAAGTGCAGATGTAATCTCATCCAGTTTGATTGAGTCTTTCCCATACATCAATGTTGCCACCAAGGGTTCATAGGAATTTGGCCAAGAACAAAGTAATTTTATTGTTTTGTCCTCATCATCAACCTTCACATCAAGTTTCTGCAAGTCATTGATCACTTGATTAAAATTGTTGAGATGTTGTTGCAAATCATCACCTTCCTGCATCTTCAGGCCATAGACTCTCTGTTTCAAATATAACTTATTTGTTAGAGACTTAGACATGAACCACTTCTCTAATGTCTACCATACCTCTGTTGGTGACGTCAGATCCATAACATGATACATCACCTCATCTGATAGACAGAGTCGTATGGTTCCTACAGCCTTCTCCCTCAACTCTTCCTAATCCAGTTGATCTAAACCATCTGGTTTATTCTCACGCAGCGCCTTTGATAGATGTTTTTGAGCCAACACATCCTTAACCCTCTTTTGCCACAATCCGAAATTACCACTTCCATCGAACTTCCCCACCTCGAATTTGGCACCTGGGTTAAGAGCCATCTGATACCAATTGTTGGGAACAAGCAATAATCAAATAGTAAAGAGTATAGAGACAAGAGAATAACACAAGAGATTTGGTAACGAGGTTCGACCAATTATGCCTACGTCCCTAGGAGCATTGAGCGGCTACCACTATATATTATTAGAGAATAAGGATTAGTGTTCGACTATTCTTCTCCTTGTTATATTAGGTTTACATAACAAAAATATATAGTCCTCTACCTTAACCCTTTTACATCAGCCCATAATTTGTATTGTTGTTATCTAGAGATATGAGTCATTGCACAACAAACAGAAGAGATAAAAAGGGAAAAATGTTTTAATGTATTGTTGTAATTGTAATTCTAGAAGAAATCAAAGACAAGGAGATACTCCTAGAGGTGCTGCCAACGAGGAGACAAATTACACGTAGTTACAACAATTTCAGTATCGAGGAATCATAGGATGTGACATAGAATGGAGTCTGGTAGAATATTGATAAGGTTTTTTATAGTTGTTGGGCCCTAGAGTTGATTGCATGTCGAGTTGGTCATCATCACTTTGCCGTTCTTTGTCTCAACCACATACTCCATTCAAGTTTAGATATTAACTAAGTTTACTTCGACCTTATATTGATGGGGAGATTATCTAAAGATATTTTCAAATATCTTGGAAGATATTTAGAATGGAAGATATTAACTAAGTTTAGATATTTTCAAATATCTTCGAACTTATATTGTTTAACTTATATCTTTGTTTAACTTAGAATGCAAATGCCATAGTGTCACACATATCAATCATTTTCTTTTCCATAAACTCCATACAAATATTTCTAAATTGAGATAGGATCCTCTATGAATTTTTTTATTTCCTAGAATATCAAATTAACAACTACAAACTACCAGTTTTATACCACCAAAAAACAATGTTGACTCATAAAAAAATACCAATGCTCTTAATTCTCAAATATATATTTGATAATGAGTATAAAATTACAATAGCAAAATAGAAGGCTCTCCCATACTATTTCAAACTGTGAACCAAATTATGTGACGGTGCCCGCTATATTGTAGTTTCAATGACTTTCACGACTGTGTCACACCACATAGAGGAATGATAATACAATAGATTTGGTTAGAGATAATATCTTAAGGAAAAACACACAGATCAGTTAAAATTAAGCACACACCTATTGGAGCCCCTTGGTATAATAGACAAGTCCCTCTTGTATTATACATGTAATAAATCTCTGCTCATTAAATTTGTAATGTAATGATATCCTCGAAATTCATTAGTTTTCTGGTCTCTTACTTCCGTATATAGCGAATATTTTTTGTAAAGTAATGATACACTAGGGAATATTTTGGTAGTCTCTTACTTCCGTATATAGCGAAATTGTTTTCGACACAAAGGATAAGATTACTCAAAAAATGGCATCAAAAAACACATAGATTTAAACTAATTAAAATTTAGGACTCAACAAACCTTGAAACTCCGAACTATAAAAACTTGAAGCCCTTAGTGAGCATTGTTTACTAGAAATTTGGACTTGACATGGGATCACTTAGATTTGGATGAACCAAATAACGAAAATTTGAAAATCTGGAGCCCTTAGTAAGCATTGTTTTTAAAAGTAAAGAGTAGAAAAAAATTGTAAGCATAATAACAATACAATTTGTTAGGATCAACATTTCATCAAGAAATATAGATTATTGGCTTTTAAGTTGCAGACCACATCACTAGCTGTAATATTGTGGTTGCAGTGACTACCACAGCCGCATCACACTGTAATTGCATTGTGAAGTCGAACCACAATGATAATGATGTGACCGCGTCAGACTGCAGTACAATCACGTTGGAATACATGAAATTCAAAAATATTTATTAATCACAAGCAAGTTCACACTACAACAGATGGCGTATTGACTGCAATTACAATAAAACCATGACCACAATTGCAATCATAATTTAAAAAAAGACTAGGATTAGTTAATCAAAAAAATCATATCAACTCAATTCTAAAACAAGACAAGAACTTCTAGAACTTTTTTTCTGTTGAGGTCTCTAAGTAAATTAAGTGCAAAACAATATAGTCATCTTCGTGTACATTACTTCACCTATGATCAACATGCGCTTCCTCCAGGTTTTCCAGATTGATAATGGAAAAATTAGTTCAGGTAGTTCCCATGAAGATACTAAGATACTCTAGATAACGTGTGTCTATTATAGGCTCCTTAAATTCAGAGTATGTTATATCCATTAAGGTTAAATTCTTCAACAAAGAAGGCACACAAAATTTTGATATTTTTTAATCCACATTAATAAAAGTGAGATGCAATATTTTAAGAACTAGGCAGCTTGAGAAAAATGTGTTAATAGTGTGTTCTACATATTGATTTCAAAATATAGGATATTGAGAGATGGTAATGAAACTAATGAAAATTGCTCCCAAAAATGGAATTGGTCAATGTCAATGAGACGAGTCCAATGCAAGTGAAAATGCTAATAGCTAGAGAGAAGATTATTAAAAGATCTTCACCAGAGGAATAGTCATATTGGAGGTTAAGGTTGAATATATCTAGGCAGGCTTTAATGGCAGCTTTGATCCACGTAATCATGGAACAATCCATAGTTTTAGAAAACATTGATGTGAGATAGAACCTTGAATGTCTCGTGCCATGCGCATGATAAGAACAGAAGAGACTCATAGGGAAAAAACATTTAGGTATTGTTGTTGTTGAAATGGTAGAAGAAATCAAAGACATGGAGATACTACTAGAGGTGCTGCCAACGAGGAGATAGAATGCATGTAGTGACAACAATTTCAGTTTTGATGAATCAGGATGTGACATAGAATGAAGTCTAGTAGATTATTGATCAAGGTTTTTGTTGTTGTCCGGCTGTAGAGTTGATTGCATTTCGAGTTGGTCATCAACACTTTGTCGTTCTTTGTCTTAACCACACACTCCATTCAAGTTCAAATATTAACTAAGTTTATTTTGACCTTATATTGGACGAGTGATTAGCAGAAGATATTTTCAAATATACGAGAAGATATAAAGATATAAAGATATCATTATTATATCTTTGATTTTACTTAGACTATCTATTGAAAGCGGAGATCCATGGGCAGCTGGAATCCGCTCCTCAACAACAAAACGTCTCACTTTGTTGAAGGGTAATTTGAGTGCCTTGCAAGTTTATTTTATTTTAGAGTGATGAGTGATGAACAACTTATTTATTTAGTGACTTTATTTATTTAATCCCTTATCGGGTTCCATTTAACCATATCATAAAGGTTTGTCTCATTTTATTAAGTTAACCATATCATTTCCTATGAAAGATTGGTATCAAAGATTAAAATAAACAAAAGAATAAAGTTAAAAGTTAACCTTACCACTTCTTTGGAAGGGTTGGGATAAATAATAAAGAATAAAGAATAAAGCAATAAATATATGTTAGTTGCGGAAATGTAAATGACAGAAAATAAATGTTAGTTGTGGAAAGTAAATGATAGAAAGTAAATGTTAGTTGTAGAAAGTAAATGACAGAAAATAAATATTAGTAGTTAGATTATTATTTATCACTCTTTATTTGTCAAGTAACAATCCATTAATTGGATTGCACTCTTTTGCATATTATTCCTATGTACAAAGTTACAAACCAAGGATTGGTTTGAACTTATGTTTTTAGCAATCTTTTTAATCAACAAATAAATTTTATAAGTCAACACTTACTGTGTTAAACTTGCATCTCCTTTCAAGATTCAATTGTAATAGGGTTATGTCGAACCAAAAGGAATTGCATTTAGAAGAAAATCATATAGGCATATTATAGCAACAAAAATGATTAATAATATTTTGATGATTTTTGAGTTATGTTGCATAAAAATGTTAACAAGGAAACATAAACTAATATTCACAAATTCTTGAGGAGAAAATTGGTTTCAAATATAGGATTATTTCTTGACTCACATGCTTTTGAAAAGATTAACAAGTTATGTATTATACGTTCAGTTAATTCTACACGCTATTTCTAAATCCTTCATCTAGTGTCCTAGTATGATAAGATGATTTTCATCTGCTTGCCCACGCCAGACTTACCAAACCCTTCAGCATGGTTTGGTCCATGACCAAGCAGCTTAGTTAGCTGCTTGGTGTTGACTCACCAAAGCTAGTTGTGAGCTACTTGACCAGGCTATTATGGGCTACTATAAAAAGTGCCTAGAGGCCTTGTCAAGTGAAGTCATGTATGATGTCATAGTTGCTTGGTGGCTAACTCAAGTTGACCCATTTGCTGGGTTCAACCCGCTTGGCTGCTTAGGTGGCCACGTTGAGCTGTCTGCTTGAGCAGCTTGTCCTGCTCTAGCCAGGTGTGTGGTTCCAATTGGGTGGTCCCAATTTGCACGTTGAGTTGCCTACTTCAGCAGGTTGTCTTATGCAAAGCTTGAGTCTGACTATGTAAAGCTTGTGCCTGACCGAGCCAAGTTAGGGTCAGGCTAGCTGGGCGGTGCTAAATGTCCACACTAGGCTGCTTAGTGAGCAACTTCATTTTTTTTTGGTCCATGCTTGTGGCCAAGCACTTAGCTTGCCATCTGTGCAACAAAAGTGGCTTTTGTGGACACCTCCTTGCTTGACTATTTTTCTTGATTCTTTTTCTTCTCTTCACTTTTTCTTAGAAACTTCACACAAAATTTGGAAAAGAGGTGGACAAAATATATAATCAAAATATGACAATTT
Organism: Lupinus angustifolius; assembly: GCF_001865875.1. NCBI lineage: Eukaryota > Viridiplantae > Streptophyta > Magnoliopsida > Fabales > Fabaceae > Lupinus > Lupinus angustifolius. The sequence continues at coordinate 119,555 of NW_017727846.1, forward strand.
ATCTAAAAAGTGTTGAATTAAGTTGGTTTTGCATTATTTTCATAAGATAAGTGCCATGAAAAATGTATGAAAAATAGGTATTTTTGGCACTTATCAGTATCCAAGAATATCTCTTAGGATTGACATGATTTTATCTTATCGTTTATGATTTGTGTTTTTTCTATTACAATATCATCATATCATCATTCACAATATTATCAAAGCAACATACTATTTTAAGAATTAATTTTTCTCATTCACTATCTAAACCCTCTAATTTATAATATTCAAGCCATCATATCTAGTTTGAGGGAAACTTAGACTAATGATCATTTTGCTAGTTGATTTTCAAGTTATTAGAAGTCATGTAAGAAATAGGTTTCCATGTTTCAAAACTTTTTCACAAAGATGAATATCTTAATATTACTTTTGGACAACAGAGACGATAGCTTTATATTATTGCTAGTGGGAAGGACGGTATTGTGTTTGCTCCACATACTAAAGAAAGAGATCAGGAAATGGCTTGTTGAAATTCAATGAGCAAATGATGATAAAATGTAATAGAAGAAAAACTCAATTCTTCTTCCTCTTATTCTTATTATTCAACTATTCTAATTTTTTTACTCATGATGGGTCTACATAGACCCTCTTCACCTAAATTTCTTCTTCCTATTTATTCTTCTCTCTTCATTTTCTCCTCACTTTCCTTCTAAACAATCTCATTCTCATTGTTCGTCTTCTCTCTACCTTAAAATATCATTCATTTTCTTTCCTTTATTTTCACAGCTCCTAAATTCAATTCAATTCATTCTCAATTTTAATTTAATATTCTGACTTTCTCTCTTCTTGGGCAGAAATTATTCATCCTTCACTTTCTCTTTCAATTCAATTCATTATTGTTATTCTTCTTCTACCTATGGTAGTTAAGTATGAATATATCTTCTGCTATGAATAATTAAGCATTGTTTGCATTTATCATGAATAGTTGAGTGTTGTTGTCTTCATCTTCTTCAATTTCTTTTGCCGAGAGCATGAAAGCTCATCATAGATCAATCCATTTTAGGTTTCATCAACATTGAAACCACTTAAAGCTCTTTTTGGAAGAGTTCATTAACAAAGTAAGCTTAAAACAATTAATAAATAAGGATACATCCAAACAAGAAAAATGGAAGTTCAATTTAGACAATTAGATATACTCATTAATAAAACAAATTCAATTGTCTTACATCAATGTTTCATCTTCAAGGATGGCTACTCATGAAATTTGTGCCATGAGATCAAGACTAATTTACACTTTAATTCTATAATTACGTCGAGCTATTCATCTGCCTTTAATAAAGTTTAACCATTACAATATTCAGATCTATGAATTGAACACATATTTGGCTCAAAAGATTATAAGCCTCGGTCTTAAAACTCGGCGCATGTAGGTCTTAACAAATTAGATATTTTGCACAATCCAACCAACCACTTCCCATTATATTTCCTCACTCATCTCTTTCATTAAGACACATGATTCCCACAAAATGGAACCACATAACAAGAAAAACCTCATCTAGTATTATTGATCAAGCGAGGTTGTTCCACCTTGTGGCCCCTAATTTATTTTTTCATCTAGCCTAAATAAATATCTTGGGACTATTAGATCGTGTATTAATGTGTGCATCATATTCATGTATATCCCTCCATGTCTCGTACACATGATTGACTACTATGTTCATGTGTGTTAAAATGTAGTCATACATTTATACCTTTGGATAGTCAATAACAACAAGTATAATATCACCTCTTAAAAAAGATACCATCCACCTTAAGAATTTCTCCATATTCTTGATGAGCTTCCAATTTTTTATCAATTCAAAACTAAGATTTTTATTATTCTTTCCCATGAGTAACGAATTTCAATTTTTATTTTAAACAATATTCAATATAGAAATTTTGGACCAATATTATAGAGTTATTCTTCTTAGAAGAAAATGGAATTATATTAAACTTTTGATTCTAATTCTCAAGAGTCAACATATTGATAATCTTCCATGATGAAACTTTGAACTTGTTAACTTTAATTTGCTAAGTTTTCTTGTATACTATGTTCGCATATGTGTTGAGAATAATAGTCCCAAATAGGTTAACTTTAAAAGGTAATCACATTTTTATCCTATAAAAAGAAATGACTTCTAAGTGACTAAATCATCAAACAATCCTAAAATTCAGCCAATCAGTTGTTTTGGGCCATATTTTTCGTAGTTTAACTTTTTTTCCCTCTTTGTGGGCTGCTCCTCGTGGTTTATTTTGTCTGGAAAATATTCATGTACGATAATGATCGAGGTAACTATATTCCATTACTTTTTATTATTTCAAGCATTTCTTTATTTAAATGATTTATTATATTGTGATGTATTTACTTTATTACTTTATTTAATTTGTGAATTTAAATTTACCTAAATTTGTTTATTTCATAAGTAACATTTTTTTAATAAGTTTCTAGTTGTTTCTATTTTAATACATAGGAATCTATTTGCAATATGATAAGGTTATTTTAAATCTTTTTTTATAATAAATAAAATGAAGTCATCCCCATAGAATAGCAAGAGTGAAATCCCATACTTTCGAGATTCATGTTTTTGAAAATTATTATTGTTCAAATATTCATCAAATAATCACATTAAAAAGGGAATGACGTAGTATCGAGCATATCATAGTACAGTAAAAACTTAATTATTTGAAAATCTGAATTTAAATTTGTCAATATTGTATAAATTAACATATTTTAACTTTATTAAATTTAAAATAAAATACCAAATAATAAAGGATGATAGTTTCTTTGTATAAGTTCATTTTAGTAGTCGAGAGAAATAATATTTTGTACTGAATGATGTATAGATCCATTTAGATTTTTGGTTTATATATATATATATATATATATATACTTCATTTTATCTATGTTATTCAAGAATGTGGAAGTAATGGAGTATATTTCTTGTACTAGGTTTTCTCAACAACTTCAAATTCTATCTTCAGTATTCGCTAGACTGTGTAGTGGTATTTCAACAATTGGATTTCAACTCAAGCGCAATAAGGCAAAATGTGGGACCATTGTGCTCGTAAGTTTAATTATCTATAAAATTCAGATCAATTACTCATTTTAGTTCCTTCAGTTTGTTATGTTACCAACTTAGACCCTAATAAATTTAAATTCCTATTTTGGTACCCAATTTTTGCAATGTAGAACCATGTTATTCATTCTGTCTTCACCCATCTACTAATGCTTCTCAAATTTGGATACAGGAAGGGTAAATCATTCTGGAATTTACAAACAGAATGGTAAGCAAAAACTATTTGGGTACAACTAACAACCATGTTGATGGAAAAGAGCCAAAGAATACTATTGCCAAAACAGATCCAAAAATAAAGAAAGGGAAGATGTGCCCAGAGAAGAAGTGGTTCACCCAAAGTAGAAAAATGAAAGTAGGTTTAATGTTTTCTATATTTTTTGAGACCAATTATAAAACTTTTGTTGTTTTTAATATACATTGGTGGGGCTTCACTTTTGGTTTTATAGTTTGGAGTTTCCTTCAAGAATAATTTCAGCTAGATGTGAAGTGTGAACCTGTCTCAAATGTCAATTAGTTAGTGCAGTTTTTATGTGTCAATAATGATATTCAACCACATTATGCCAATTCGAGTGGATGGGTCTATCTTTGTTTTTCTGGTTGCTGTGTATCTCACAACCCATCACTTATTTTGACATCATCTTCCTTAACTAATTGCTTAGTTTACGCCTTAGTTTATAGTGATTGTGTGTCAGTATCACTACAAAAATATATCCTGTTAGCCACGGTTATAACCGTGGCTATTGTACCATAAAACCGTGGCAAAATACAGCAGCCACGGTTTCCACTACCCTAGCAATTACTGGCGTTGCAAAAATTTAGCCACAGTCATTTTATGATATAGCTACGTCTAGAGGAAGTGTGGTAACATTTCTTTAACCACGGTTCCAACCGTGGCTAATGTGAACCATACTCGTGGTTAATTAATACCTTTATTTTCACCACAATTTAACCGTGGCTAATTATTTATTCAGTTATTTTCACACATATTCCTCTCCTAATCCTCTCTAACAATCATTATATTCCTTAAGCATTAATACTAACAAATTGGACCCAATATCTCAAATTATCATCACCTTCATCTTAAAATAATTCACAAATACATAAGTATTAATAAGTTCACATGTATCATTTAAACCAATTTTTGAAACATTCCAAATTTGGTTAAAAAAACATTAATATTTCTATAGTAAAAATTTCACGCATAATCACATGGAACTTCTAGTCTTGCCTACTTGATCACTTCAACATCACCTTGAAGGAGTTTTGAGATCTGTGGTCCAATGTAAAATATATGAGATTAACAATACAATAATGAATGAGTGATTTTTAAAATGAAAGATTGTATGCACTATAAACTTAGTAAGCAAATGCATCATTTATACACTTAATTGGTAATTGAAAACCATTAGATTGAGATTATACAAGAACCATATATGCCTAGTAGTGTGCAAGCATGTTTTGTTTATTATTACCACATCAATCATGTTATTCTCCAAAACCTTTTAGCAAACGGATAAAATACACACACAAATTATCTATACAGCAAGCATGTTTTGTTTATTGTTACCACATCAAAACACTTCAAATGCGTTTTCTTGAAGCTTCTCTTTCTCTATCACTTTCAAAACAGCCAATCCTACAGCTGTACAAACAGGATTTCCACCAAAGGTGTTAAATTAGTTTCTGCGAGTCAACACTTTTCAATCTCTAGACTAGTTACAACAACACCAAGAGGAATGCCATTTCCAATGCTCCACCAGTACCAAAACCAAAATTATCAAACAAGTCAATAAATATAAGTAGAAGGCAGAGATATTTGTAAAAAGGGACTAGCTAATTTATAATAGACTTATGGTATATGCTAAAATTTCAATTCATGGTAACATAATGTATATATACTTTTAAGGATCATATTAAATACTAAAATGAAATGAAGGCAAATTTTTCAAACAAAACTGCAGAAGTTGTATGGATATAGCAACAACATAATAAAAATCGACAATAATTCAGTGAGGTAAAGCACCATTTTGTTGTTGTTATCGATCAAAATAATCACATCTATATTACATTAGAAGGATAATAAAGTGGTGGATCTGAGAAGAAAGAAAGGGAAACCTGATAGGTGTTATCAAATTTATCATACATGAAGCGAGTGATGATGCTGGTTTCGCCATCAGATTAATCACCTAAGAACGCAACTAGTATTTTGCATTCCAAATAAATTTAGGTATAAATGGCATGTTCCATTTTCAGTTTTTATGATCACAACATAGGCCACATCTAGCTGTAACTTAACAANGGAAACCTGATAGGTGTTATCAAATTTATCATACATGAAGCGAGTGATGATGTTGGTTTCGCCATCAGATTAATCACCTAAGAACGCAGCTAGTATTTTGCATTCCAAATAAATTTAGGTATAAATGGCATGTTCCATTTTTAGTTTTTATGATCACAACATAGGCCACATCTAGCTGTAACTTAACAAGGAAAAAGGAAAGAACACAGTTGCACTGCACCAATTGCAAGTGTGGCGCATACCTTTTCATTAATTCAATTAGTTTGTGATCTTTTGGCTTCATACCCCATTTTGTATCAACTAGAAGGCAAACTTGTCTGTGACCAACTCTTGTGGAAACACACTCCTTATTCTAAAAATAAAGGTTTTCCAGANCTTCTCCCAATTTTCTTTCACTCCATCTTTAGCATATGCAAATCCATAGATGAACATATGGTAGAGTTGGTGGACAATAACAACATAGAAGGTGTATATGTGTTAGGCAAATATTGTCTCTGCATTCTTTAACAACTCCCCTGCTCCTTGTCTTAAATTAGTACCAAGAACTTTAACAACATCTGTCTCACCTGTGGACATTTGTGCTTTGTAAACAGGGCCAAACGCCCTATGATGGTTGTAAAATTAGAATTTGCCTTTTGTATATATCTGGAAATGGAGTCTCAATGTTCCCAACACACAAATACACAAAATATGAGCAAGTCCATAACACCAAATTATTATCCCCTCCCCTTATTTATTTCTTGCTATAGAATGGAATATTTACTACATAAGAGAAGAAAACACAGAATTTCTAATAGGTATATTGGTCTCATTTAGGTCCTAAAAAGTTCACTTCTAAATCTTTATATTTTCGAAATCCATGGGAATATTGGTCTCATTTAGGAACAAATCTAAAACCAAGTATTTTAGTATTTTGATTTTCTCACTTCACTTTTCCTTACACATTTTTACACCTATTTGTAAGTATTTCAGTATTTTGTTCTAGCTAGGAGTATATGTATATGGATCCTTCATAAGTCAACCACCTGAAGATTGGTTCCTAAAAGCATATACATATATTCTACCCTTTCTACGGTCACATATGTATAATTATTACACAAAATAAACATGATTTTATTCTATGAAAATGTGCAATGGTACTCATACTGGCATATAGAAAGAGGCTTTTCCAATTATTGGCAACAATAAAATGGAACCATTTTGGTTTATATGTGCAAGTTGCATATAAAAGCACATGCACTCATTAATGTAATTTATATATATAACATAAAGGACATAGTAAATAACAACAAATCCAAAATCCAGAAAATTATTAAGTTAAATGACAGTCTGCATGAAGCAGTTTATGTGTATGTGCCTATTTAGGTGTGTTGTTTCCTATGAAATGAATTGCATGAAGCAGTTTGAATGTTTGATAGTCGAATGTTGAAATTTGAATTTGAAAGAGGGAGTAAAGAGTTCTTTTCAACCATGTAGCATTAGTGTGATTAGAGTATGCAGGGAAATTGGAAGTGGTGGAATTGTTTTTGCCTTTTAGAGTCTGTGAAGTCCTAACTTTGAACATAAAACTGGATTTTAAGATTTATAGGATATGCAGTTGCAGGATTTTAAAAAAGAAAAGATGAATGAATAGTATTAAGAGAGGGATGAAATGAAAATATGGTTTTGACTATGAAATTCTCCTAAAATGAGGCAGCATGCAAGGTTAATCATCCAATACCATCTTTAAGTTAATTCTATTCCATTCCTAACCTCAAAATCTCCTTCCTATCAACCATTCCTATTTCTTTTCATTTTTATTATTTTCCTTCAGTTCACCTCTCTCTATTGCATTACTTCATTTCACCAAATATGATATTTACATGGTAAAGTAAAACTATAATTTTCACTTCTATTGTAACGTAAAACAAAATTAAGAAAATCAAATATATATTCAGGGTTTTATTATATATTACTAGGGAATGATTTTTTTCGCATCTAAAGTATGAAAACCATGAATGTTAAACTAGCGAATCGAAAAATATTTCCAAGTACTCTTCTTTTTGTATTTTGATAAACCAACCAAACCACTTTTTATGTCTACAGGAAGTGGTAAAAAAATGATCACCAACAACAACCAAGTTTTTCTCATTAGGCAACAAAATGACCAACACAACAAAAGTAACACAATTCTATTATATTGTGCAAAACAATATTTACACTCTTACCGTTCACATTTTGCATTATACTTGATCATTTGCCTATTCAACCAAAAAAAAACCTTATCATTATCTCTGATCACGTCGATGGAGTCTATTTCTGCTCCTTCTTCATCTGTCACCATTACATCTTTTGCATCAAACCCAAATTTTTCACATGTTGAAGAAGATTCACACGTTAGATAAACATAGAGAGAGTAACATCTAAAATTTTGAAAAAACTCAGGTCAGAATCATCTACAAAATTCCATAAATCAGCTCTAGTAAAAAGTAACTTACCAAAATAAGCAATTATGCTTGAATGTGCTTCCTGGAACACAAGTTGAATAATTTATGGGTCATGTTAAGGAATGCAATAATAAAACATATAAATGAAGTACTAGTACATCAATTTGCCAAATAATATTTTCTTTATCTGTTTTTTAGTAAAATTATATGGTTTTAGTTAATTTTCAAGTGAAATGTCAACATCCAAGACTGAACAACTGAAGCAGGATGAGGAATGGAGTAATGAAACAAAAGAAATAGTAAGACTAAGAAGGAATCAAAAGAAATAGTAAGACTAAGAAGGAAACAAAAGAGTTTCTAAAGTCAATTTATGGATGCATTGTTTAAAGCAATACCTTCAAGTTGTAGCTAGAACACCAAAGTGTATAACATATGAAAATATGAACGTTTCTCCTTTAGAAGCAAAAAAGCTATAGTTCTGTATTCTCGTTATATATACTGATACTAATATTATATCCAACCTTCATTTATGTGATATCTAACCTTCTTCATGTGAGATTTGCATGAACCTTCCTTGTGGTACCGGTCCAGTCAGCTTTAGAGTTCTTATTTATGAAGGTTGTTCGTCAATTCAAAAAGGCATCCTCCTCAACTTTTACAAGAACACATCTATTTGATTATACATATTTAGAAAGAAAATTGTAAACATGGACTAATAAAAAACTCATAGGTTAGGGATTTGAACATATTTGGGGAAATCAATAGCAGATTTAGAAAATGTGAAATTAGATAATTAGGATTAATGATTATAGTAGAAGAATCAATTAATTAGGTATTTTTATTCAGAATTGAAGAGAATCGAACCTTGGAAGAAGCTTCCATTTGATTTGGAGTTGTTGAACTCACAACAATGAAGAAAATTAAATTCACGTATTTGAACTTGCTTGAATGAGTGAAAGAGAGTGAACGAGAGAGAAGAGAAGAGAGTGAACGAGAGAGAGAAGATAAGATAAGAGAGTGAACTAGAGAGAAGAAGGTGAGAAATGGGGAAAAATGAAAGTGAACGAGAGAGAAGAAAGTGAGAAATGAAAAAAAGAGAGGAAATTGAGTATCGATCCCACATTGCCCTCGTTGAACAAAAGATAAGTGTTATATTTGTTTGTCTGTGTAATATTTTAACTACAGTTACTGAAACCGTGGCTACCATAGAGTGGCCATTCTGCGATTTTTTTGTAGTGTATTTAACATTTTGACTATTAATTGTTAATGATAAGTTTAATTATAAATTTCTGTATCATTCTATTGTTGAGCATTTGAGTTGTTTCGTATTATTTATATAATAATTACATTCCTTTAATGTCATTCATCTTAGGTAACACTTTCTTTAATCAGGTACTTTCTTTAATAAAGATTTGTGGTGAAAAAAATGATTTAGGGTTCAAAATTTCGTATTTACAATTAGGAACTAATATGGTGTTATAGAAATTTTGAGAAACTAAAATGACTGTTTTTTCTAGGAGTCGGTGAGAGAGAAGAAGATAACATAAAATGACAAGGTTTTGTTTCTTAATTTTTTTAAATTCAAAACAACATTGTTTCACTGAGTTGCCAAAACTTTTCTGCTTCAAATCACCATGTGTAGCCATGTCAACACTTAACATGCCATATCATCAACTCCGTTAATATTAAAACACCAGTGAGGATGGTAGAGCTAACATGGTTTTGCAGCACATCATGTCTCTGATGGCACGCATTGACCACTATACTTCTAATATAAAGGCTCAAAGTTACCAAGTCCCAACTTGTTGATGTTGAATCCAAACTCAATAAAGTTGTATTTTACTTATGAAGATGCTTGTGATGTGCTAGGTTCCTTCTTGCATTTGTGATGACTTGTGTAGTTTTTTCTAGATTTTAAAACTTCCTACTTAATTTCTTGAGTTAAAATCATCTCCTATACTGGGGAGAGATTTGGTGTTTTTGTTTTAAGTATTAAAGGATAAAAATATTATCAAATTGTAAAAAATATATATGTGTCATTGCATTTTGCTATTTCTTTATTTTTTTCACAACACTCTCCTCTCGAGTACTAGAGAGGATTGTGACTCTAATTGTTTAACTTCAAATTTTGAAGTTGGCAATTAATATTAGTTTATTTTCTACATTTGTAGTTATAATCTTGCTTTACATGTATTATGAAGAAATCATGTTTGTTGTTATATGGAATCAGTTTCTCTCATCTACATAGTTGGACATAATCAAAGTATCTTAGTTGTTCCTTAACTGTGGGAATGAGAAGACCTTAATTGTGTATATTCTACAATCGTGATTTTTTAAGACCGTGAAAACTCATCTCATAGAAGTACTCCCTCTTGTCTTTTACCAAAACAAATGTTACTTTTCTTGTTTTTTTTTTAATATTATATTGTTGTTCCTTAATTAATAATCTTATTGAGACCAACATAAAATAGACTTATGTTGTTCCTTAATTAATAATCTTATTGAGAACAACACAAAATAGACTTATGTTGTTCCTTAACTATACTCATGTTTTCTTTTGACTATTTATTAACAATATTATTGAAACAAATAAATTAGACTCATATTGTTCCTTAATTAGACACGTGTTTATTTTTAAAAATGTATTTGCGGATTCTAGTCCAAATAAAAATTAACGAAACTTAATTTCATAAATATGATGAGTGGATAACTTTTCTCAATCATTCAAAAACATGTAAATTTGTGACACATCTGAAGTTGCAAAACCATAATATATTTCTAAGAAATTTTTAAAATTATTAAATCATCAAAGTAAGCACTTATTATAATTACGGTAGTGTCTTATCTCCCATTGATTATATTAGTAGTGAATTCTTTTTCCGTTGATGATTATTTTTGTGGTGATTATATCATTGTGTTCTATTCCACTGACATTCATTCTCGTGGTGCTTTTCTCCTATTGATGAGTCATGTTAGTAATCTCCTATTGTGCGAACAAGATCTTTGCTCCTGACCTTGACACGGTTTTGATGAGGACACCAACATCACCAAAAAGAAGAAAAAGAAGAATACTTATGAGGACAAAGCTTCAAGACAAATTAGTCTAAGTCTAAATAGGTACTTCTATCCTATACTCTTGATTATACGATAATAGTAATACTCAAACTATTTAAAAAAAAAATGAAATACTTCAAAATATTCAAAGCAATTTTCAAAAATAGTGTGTAACAGGTTACTGCATCTAATTAATAGGTTACATGTGTGAGAAAAGAGTTATCCAACTTAAAACTGATAAGAGTCATCCATTATTGTCTTTGAGTAACAGATTACTAGTGTTAATGAAGTTGAGTAACCGATTACTCAACTTGTTGTAGTTGATTACTCTAATTCGAAATTAAACGATCAGTGGACAAAATGTTTGGGTAATCGATTACCCACTTGATGTAATAGATTACTGAGTGTTGTTGCATCAGATTTCAGATTTCAAAATGAAAGGTTTCCATTCCAAACGAAATATCTTCACTCCAATCCATTCCCACCTTTCGTAGAGGCACAATGGGTGATTGGAAAGTCTATATAAAGGCATTGAATGTCACATACAAACATACACAACTCTCATACAAATTTTAAAAGCTCTTACACACATTCTGAAATAATTTTTCTGAAGTTCCTTAAAGTGAAAGTGTTTCAAGTTTACCAACATATAAATACCATTATTACTAAGTATACAAAAGAGTTGATTGGATTGCAAGTTTCATTACTTTCAAACTTGTAATGGCAATTCCACCATTGTTGAACATTCATCATTGTTATTGCAGAATATTTTCTTTCACAAGGGTATGATAAGAAAGTGGATTAAAATCACTTGAAAAGGTGTTTTTCCAAATGTGAATAAGGATTAGGGAGTGTGTAAGGTACATAGAGATCTCGGGGTGGGATATTGTAATTGCAACTCATAATCTTTAGAGGAAAAATCTCTTGTGTTGCAAGAGTACTGGACGTAGCCTATGAAAGTGTGCATGTCAAGAGGAACACTTTGGAAAGCTCTCCTTGAACGTCATGGTTTTGATGAGGACAACGTGTGCCTAAAAGTGCTTGAAGATAACCAACAATTCAACGTGCTTAAGTCTTTTATTTGGTACTAGGCTTAGACTAGATTCTAGTTTAAGTTGAGTCGAAGGCTTAGGGCACCTAATACATGTCTCACATGCATTTATCTTTAAATCATTTCATCCATGAGATATGTTCATTTCATAATATGTTCATGCATTACATAAATACATGTATATATGCATTCTAGGCATAAAACTAAGTGTCAAACATGTATTATCTAAGTGCATAACATATTTGATGTTTTCTATTTGAAAATACATATTTTATTTAGTGTTAATCGATTAACCATACCTTTAATCGATTAACCCAACTGCTGTGTAAAGTGGTTGCCACTGGAACACGTTTTTGTAATGCAGTTAATCGATTAAAGGTTTACGTTAATCGATTAACCTAACTGATTTTTAAGTTGTTGAAACTGAAAAACTGAAAAACAGAATCAGTTATAATTTTTAGTCCCGTTAATCGATTAAGAAGGCATTTAATCGATTATCTGGGGTTCTGGACTGATTCTTTATAAACTGCGTTTTCAGAATTAATCTCATAAGTTGCATGTTGCATTTATTAGAGAGTTAGAGCATTCTACGTGTTAATTGCTGCATCTATTTGTTAATTGCATTAGTGAGTTTAGAAATGAGAGATTCCTTGCTTTAGGATTGAGTGCATTTCATGTTATAATCTCTCACGTTTTCCCTCACATGTTCATGCATATTTTGATGCGTTTTTTCATGAATTTTATGATTCTGTAACTTCTGTTTTCATAACTAATACTTGTCATTTCACATGTGTTTGTGTTAAATGTGCATTAGAGTAAAGCCTTCATGTATTGTGTGTTTCTTCATAGCTTAGAGTGTAAGAAAAGGAAAGAACGAGAGATTCTTTGGATGGGGCTACACCGAAAGAAAGGTTTTCTTTGTCGGTTGGAAGGGAGTCATACCATTGAATAGTTTCTTTATTTTCTTGCGGTTTTCTAAGTGTTGTAATTGGATAATGTGTATGTGATTACATTGATTCGATTATAGTGAAGGAAATCTCCCAAGTCAGCCGGGAGGCCTGGATGTAGTTTGCAGTGGACAGCAAACGAACCAGGATAAAAATTCGAGTTGCAGGATTTGTTTCTCTCTCTCTCTTTACTGTTTTCAATCGATTAATTTGTATATTTGATTCAACTAATACATTCTGTTCATTTGTTGTACTGCAAACTATTCTGATATACAAATTTGTAAGCTCTGTATTCGTTCTGTTATCGGTTATCTGTTTCGCATTTAATCGTTTCTGTAATTGCTTACTGGTTCTGTTTAATCGATTAATATTGCTGTGTTAATCGATTATCCTGTTTCTGTTAATCGATTAAAACTGTTTCTGTTTAAAACTGTTCTTTGTGTTAATCGATTAAGATTGTGCATATAATCGATTATCTTCTTCTCCTTAATCGATTAAATAGGGTTGATTCAGCATTAAGTGTTGATTTGCGAAAAGCGGTAATTCTAACCGCGACACCTATTCAACCCCCCTTCTAGGTGTATTGTAACCACTGATACCTAACAAGTGGTATCAGAGCTAGTACGAAGTGCTAGCTCAACCGCGTATTCGTGATCCTAAAGGGAAAAGGAATGGGTTCTTCAAATCCATTTGGTGGTGATGGGTCATCCATTAATCGACCACCAATATTCAGTGGTGAAGGGTATGCCTACTGGAAAGTGCGCATGCAAATTTTTATTGAGGCCATAGACTCGGATATTTGGGAATCCGTAGTCAACGGCCCTTACGTTCCACAACATCTTGTGGACGATCAACCTAAAGATAAACCGAAAAGTTTATGGACCGATGATGAGCGCAAAAAGGTCCAGCATAACCTGCGCGCCAAAAACATCATCACATCGGCCCTATCATATGATGAATTCTTTAGGGTCTCGCAGTGCCATAATGCGAAAGAAATGTGGGACACTTTACAAGTGACTCACGAAGGCACTAGCGAAGTCAAGCGCGCAAGACTGAACGCGCTGACCCACGAATATGAGTTGTTTCGCATGTTACCAAGCGAATCAATATGTGATATGCAAAAGCGATTCACTCATATTGTCAACCATTTAGTTGCTCTCGATAAATCATTTGCTAGAGGTGAACTAACTAATAAAGTTTTGCGTTGTCTTGACAGGAGATGGCAACCAAAGGTGACTGCAATTGTTGAGTCTAAAGATTTAGATTCTATGCCTTTAGCTACTTTATTTGGAAAACTTCAAGAGCATGAAATGGAGTTGGGTCGCTTGACCATGAATGAAGAATCAGACCGGAAGAAGAAGAGCATCACTTTGAAGGCCACGACCTCCAAAGACAAAGAAGAGAAAATTGATGATGAATCTGATTCCGATCTAGATGATGAAACTATGGGTCTCCTAGTCCGAAAATTTAGCAAATTCATTAAAAGAAAAGGAGGACTCAAAAAGTTTCAAAAGAAGGAAGCGAAAGAGTCAACCAGTAAAGGCAAGAATAACAAGGATCGCTTCACTTGCCATGAGTGTGGAAAGGTAGGGCACATGAGGTTTCAGTGTCCAACCTACCTAAAGAAGGTTGATTCAGAGAAGAGCACTCCCAGGGACTTCAAATCCAAGAAAGCTTACATCGTTTGGGATGTACCTGAGGAGGAATCGACATCGAGCACCTATAGTGAGGAGGAGTCAGCAAAGCTGTGTCTGATGGCCAGATCTGACATCAATACAAATTCAGACTCATGCAAGGGCAATGATGAGGTATATTCTGACACCTCATCCACTTCGAATGATTCACCTCCTTATGATGTATTGTATGATGCTTATGTCGAGTTGCATGATGAATTAAAGAAATTGGCTAGAATTAACATTGATAGGAAAAGAATAATCCTGATAAACGAACAAAAAATAAGCCAATTACAAAAAGAATTAGATGAATTAAAACTGGAAAATGAAACTTTAGATCTCATCTATTCTTGTAGTTCATGTAACTGCTCTGCTAGTAACTTATGTCAAAAACCTGTCTGTGAGACTTGCGAGACTTTGCAAGAGGACAATTTTAAACTAAATGAAAAACTCACACGTCTCACAAACAGTAAACTGCAATTAGATAACCTGCTTAATCAAACTAGAAATGTTGGTGATCGAACTGGTCTAGGTTATACTCGCACTGCTAAAAAGAAGCGACCATATAGAAAACCGGTAGCTCAAGCTAAAAACAAATATCATAAGCATTCTCCTACTTGTTTTTATTGTAACACATATGGTCATACTTATCATTCATGCTATATCAAAAAGTATGGTATACCTAGCGGAGTTTATGTATGGAAAAAGAAGGGAGATAATTCCCTAATCACTAACAGAAAAGGACCCAACACCAATTGGGTACCTGAGAAAAGTAAGTAATCTATTTTGCAGGTATGTCTCCGAACACATGGACAAAAATGGTACTTAGATAGTGGGTGTTCGAGGCATATGACAGGTGATAGATCAAATTTCCTGGATCTCTCACTTAAAGGAAAAGGATACGTCACTTATGGAGACAACAACAAGGGAAAGATACTCGGCACAGGAACAGTTGGTAACTCATCCCAAACTCTGATTGATAATGTCCTTTATGTTGAAGGACTAGAACATAACTTGTTGAGTATAAGCCAACTCTGCGATAAAGGTAATCGTGTATCCTTCGATTCTGATTGTTGTGTCATTCGTGATATTTTATCTAATAACGTTAAATTTGTTGGTCACCGTATAAATAATATTTACATGGTTAATTTGGACGATGTCACTACATTATTTTCAAAATGCCTTATTTCTAAAGAAGATGACATCTGGCTATGGCATAGACGTGTTGCACATATCCATATAAAGCATCTAGATAAATTATCATCAAACGAACTAGTTGAGGGGCTACCAAAATTGAATTTTAAAACTAAAGAAATTTGTGACACTTGTCAAAAGTGTAAACAAACCAAAAACTCTTTTAAAAATAAAAATGTGATATCCACCTCAAGACCTTTGGAGCTACTCCATATGGACTTGTTTGGACCATCACAAATCATGAGTTTTGGTGGTAGTTACTACGCTCTAGTTATTGTTGATGATTTCTCTAGATTTACATGGACATTGTTTTTATCATCAAAAAGCGACGCGTTCAAAAATTTTAAAAATCTTGCCAAGCAAATCCAAAACCAACTTAACCTAAAAATAATATATATACGAAGTGATCACGGGGGAGAATTTGAGAACTTTCAGTTCGACAAATTCTGTGATAAGCATGGCATTTTGCATCAGTTCTCTGCTCCTCGCACTCCACAACAAAATGGAGTTGTAGAGAGGAAAAATCGTGTTTTAGAAGAATTAGCGAGAACCATGCTTAACGAAAGTAATACCCCCAAGTACTTCTGGGCTGATGCAGTTCATACTGCATGCTATGTTATAAATCGAGTACTCTTAAGGCCAAACTTGAACAAAACTCCTTATGAACTTTTAAAAGGCCGCAAACCAAATATATCCCATCTTCACGCTTTCGGTTGCAAATGTTTTATATTAAATAATGGAAAGCGGGCCTTAGGGAAATTCGACTCTAAAGCCGATGAGGGAATATTTTTGGGATACTCGATTCATAGCAAAGCGTTCAGAGTCTTTAACAAATATTTAATGCAAGTTGAAGAGTCTATCCATGTACAGTTTGACGAATCTTCTCCAAAAGAGAAGAGAAAGGTCGTTTCTGATGATGTTGCAGGTGCTTTGGAAGAAGCATACTCCAAGGACATGGATAATGAAAAAGGAGCCAATGATGAAGGTCAAATCGAACCTCAAGAGCACTCAGACATGCCTACCGTGTGGAAAACAAAGAAAGCTCACCCAATTGATAAAGTTATAGGTGACATATCTACGGGAGTGGTAACCCGTAGTTCCTTACGAAATTTCTGTAATTTTGTAGCTTTTGTATCGCAAATTGAGCCTAAGACCGTTGATGAGGCCATTGAGGATGTACACTGGGGTATAGCTATGCAAGAAGAGCTAAACCAGTTTGAGCGCAATAATTGTTGTATAATTGTTGTAAAGGGAATCTCTTGGTGTCTTATCACCATTAGAGATTGAGTGTTTCTTCATAGCTTAGAGTGTAAGAAAAGGAAAGAACGAGAGATTCTTTGGCTGGGGCTACGCCGAAAGAAACGTTTTCTTTATCGGTAGGAAGGGAGTCAAACCATTGAATAGTTTCTTTATTTTCTTGTGGTTTTCTAAGTGTTGTAATTGGATAATGTGTATGTGATTACATTGATTCGATTATAGTGAAGGAAATCTCCCAAGTCAGCTGGGAGGCCTGAATGTAGTTTGCAGTGGACAGCAAACGAACCAAGATAAAAATTCGCGTTGCAGGATTTGTTTTCTCTCTCTCTCTTTACTGTTTTCAATCGATTATTTGGTATAGTGAATTCAATTGATACATTCTGTTCGTATGCTATACTGGATGTTGCTCTGATACAAAATCTGTAAGCTCTGTATTCATTCCATTATCGGTTATCTGTTCTGCATTTAATCGTTTCTGTAATTACTTACTGGTTCTGTTTAATCGATTAATATTGTTGTGTTAATCGATTATCCTGTTTCTGTTAATCGATTAAAACTGTCTCTGTTTAAAACTGTTCTCATTGTTAATCGATTAAGATTGTGCATATAATCGATTATCTTCCTTTCCTTAATCGATTAAGTAGGGTTGATTCAGCATTAAGTGTTGATTTGCGAAAAGCGGTATTTCTAACCGCGACACCTATTCAACCCCCCCTTCTAGGTGTATTGTAACCACTGATACCTAACAGTCTACGGTGGACAAGAAGGTAAACCATTATAAAAATTCTTGTGTATTCTCTTCTCCCTTATCTCTTTGATTTTTACTTGTTAATATTCTGCATATATTTTCCGTTGCACTTTAACTCTTGATTTTGTAGAAAAAGTGGCTATAATTGTAAGTCAACTAATTCACCCCCCTCCTCTTAGTTGCAATATCATTCTTACATATTGGTGATGTCTTACTGGGCTAAAGATGCCCCTTTGTTTCACTTATTAAGGTTGTTTTTTTTATGAATATTGTAATTGATTATTCAAAAAAATTATCGATTTCTACTTTTTCAAAAAGTAATCTAAGAGTTTTCTTGTTCCTATATAATTTTTATGTATGTGAATACGAATCTATTTTCCTTTTTCTACGTAACAAATCCTCTCATTTACGATTAAAATCGTTTAGCGTTCTTTTTGAACGAATCTATTTCTATGGAAAAATAGAACATTTTTTAGAATTATCGAAAGTAAGGATAAATGCATCATCGACAAAGGATTGACATGAATTCCGCTTTACCTATAACATGTTTAGTAGCAAATAATAATCATGATGCATGGCTTTGGCATAGAAGAATTGCTCACATCCGCATGGAACATTTGAATAAAATTATTAAGAAAGATTTAGTTTTCGGTTTACCCAAAATAAAGTTTTTTAAAGACAAACTATGTAGTGCTTGTCAAATGGGTAAACAAACAAAAGCTTCTTTCAAACCAAAACACATGGTTTCTTCTGATAGACCATTACAATTACTTCATATGGATTTATTTGGTCCCTTAAGGACAAAAAGTTTTGGTGGAAATTATTATGCTCTAGTTATAGTGGACGATTTTTCTAGATATATCTAGACTCTCTTCTTAGTACATAAGAATGAGGCCTTCAAAGCCTTTAGCATTTACGCTAAAAGAGTTCAAAATGAAAAATCTTTAAAAATAGCTGCTATACGAAGTGATCATGGGGGAGAATTTCAAAACTCCTCTTTTGAGGAATTCTGTGATGATCTTGGGATCAACCATAATTTTTCTGCTCCTAGAACACCTCAACAAAATGGTGCAGTAGAGAGAAAGAATCGGTCTTTAGAAGAACTGTCTCGAACAATGTTAAATGAAACTAACCTCCCAAAATACTTTTGGGCTGATGCAGTTAGCACTGCTTGTTATGTTTCGAATCGAGTTCTTATAAGACCTATTCTTAAGAAAACCCCCTATGAACTCTTCAAAGGTAGAAAACCTAACTTTTCTCATCTACATGTTTTTGGTTGTAAATGTTTTGTTCTGAACAATGGTAAGGATGATTTGGGCAAGTTTGATGCTAAAGCTGATGAAGGAATTTTCCTTGGCTATTTTCTCACGAGTAAAGCATACAGAGTCTTTAATAAAAGAACTCTACCCATGGAAGAATCTGTTCATGTAACTTTTGATGAAACCAATCA
>NW_017727846.1:138848-139405 GCF_001865875.1 Lupinus angustifolius
AAATCAAACAGCTTGATAATGACATTTTTGTGAGTCAAACCAAGTACTGCAAGGATTTACTAAAAAGATTTGATATGGCTGACTGCAAGCCAATAGCTACTCCTATGGGATCTAGCACATACATAGATACCGATGAAGGTGGAAAAAGTATTGAAATATCAAAGTATTGATGTATGATCGAATCTCTTCTATATTTTACTGCTAGTAGACCTGATATTATGTTTAGTGTATGTCTGTGTGCATGTTATCAGTCTAAACCAAAAGAATCACATTTAGTTGCTGTTAAGAGGATTATGAAATATCTAAAAGGTACAACTGAAGTTGGACTGTGGTATCCAAAAGGAAGTATTTGTGAATTGGTTGGATATTCGAATTCAGATTTTGCCGGATGTAAATCCGAAAGGAAAAGTACAAGTGGTACTTGTCACATTTTAGGCAATGCTTTAGTTTCTTGGTCTTGCAAGAAACAAGCATGTGTTGCGCTAAGCACTGCTGAGGCTGAATATATAGCAGCAGGTAGTTGTTGTGCCCAAGTGTTGTGGCTTAAGCAACAATTA
>NW_017727846.1:139505-142011 GCF_001865875.1 Lupinus angustifolius
AAAGATGTATCTGTAGAGTTTGTTGATACTCATAACCAACTTGCAGACATTTTCACTAAACCCTTGGCAAAAGAACCTTTTTACAAAATTAGACTTGAATTAGGCATTCTTGATGAAGCTTACCTGTCTTAAACATGCTTATATGATTATATGTTTGCTTCATTATTATTATCTCATGCCTACTTGATCTTAAATATATTTATTTGTGTTCAAAAACTTAAACTTTTTGGGTTAAAAATCATTTTTATAACTTAATTTTGCATAAAAATAAGTTTTTATGGGGTAAGTAATCGATAACACTAGAGAGTAACCGATTACAGGGTTAAACAGTGTGTTTCAGTAACCGATTACCCAAAGTGATTAATCGATTACTCAAAACTGTTGTTTGAAAATTTGAAAATTTTGTTTTTGAGTAACCGTTTACTCAAAATGAGTAACCGATTACTCTGTGCCGTTATATATGAAATTTCTGCAATTTTTAACTTTTTCAAAACTCATCTTCCTCAATCAACTCGTGTTCTCTTCTTCTCAAAACCTCTCAACCTCTAAAAACCTTGTTTTTGATCCGTTTCAAGAGATTTGTGTCCATTCCTTTCACATTTTTTATTCTAAACACTTCTAACCAAACATTTTCGTGATTAGTGGCTTGAATAAAAAAACCCCAAATCTCCAAAACCCAAAAACCTATCAGTGCATAATTCTGAACAAATGTTTTATGTCTGTAATATTTGTATGCTTTGAACATTTACTACTATATATGCTATGTTTTTATGTTTGAACTATATTTGATTTTTTGCTCTGATATTATGCATTATGATAGGCACTATATTAATTTTTATCTCTATTGTGCTATACATCATGTATTCTATATATGCTATATATCTTGTGCTGGATTCTTGGCTTTTCTACTTTTTGATGAAGTCAAAAGGGGGAGAAAAGTTGGGGGAGTGTATTTTCTGTCAAAATTTATTCCAGACACTTAACTCCAAATGAAAGGGGGAGCATACAAGATAGGAGAAGCATACTCAAGACAAGTCAAGATATATCACAAAGTATGCTACTCTCAGAGTATTTAGAAAAGTACACTGTCAAGAAGATATTGGTTTGTCATCATCAAAAAGGGGGAGATTGTGAAGAAGATCTTTGCTCCTGATCTTGGCACGGTTTTGATGAAGACACCAACATCACCAAAAATAAGAAAAGGAAGAATACTTATGAAGACAAAGAAGAATAAAGCTTCAAGATAATTAGATTAAGTCTCTATAGGTACTTCTATCCTAAAACCTCTTACTTATGCAAAGTAGTAATGCTCAAACTATTTTTAAAGAATAATGAAACACTTTAAAAATACTTAAAACAATTTTTTAATAGATGTGTAACGGGTTACTTCATTCAAGTAACAAGTTACATGTGAGAGAAAAAGAGTTATCCAACTTACAACTACTCAGAGTAATCCATTACTGCATTTGAGTAACAGATTACCAGTTTTACAAAAGTTGAGTAACCAATTACCCAAATGGTGTAATCGATTACTCAAATTCAAATTTAAAAATTAAATGGACAGTATGTTTGGGTAATCGATTACCCAATGTCAATAATCGAGTACTGAGGACTGTTGCATGAGATTTCAGATTTCAAAACGAAATGGTTTCACTCCAAACAAAAACTCTTCACTCCAAACAACTCCTACACTTTCAGAAAGGCACCTTGGGTGTTTGGAAAGCCTATATAAAGACTCTAACTCTCACAACATCAACACACGAATCATATACAACTCTCATAAATTCTCTCACTGTTTTTCTGAACTTTTGCACTGAGTTCTTAAACTTTCAAAAGAGAAGTTATTCTGAGTAATTGCTTCAAAAGTTTTCGCAAATATATTGAGCATTATTACTAAGCATATAAAGAGAGTTGATTGGATTACAAGTGATATAATATTTCATAATTGTAAAGGCAATCCAAAGCCATTGTTGTAATTCTTCATTCATTGCAAACAATCTTTCTTTCACATGGTGTGAATAGAAAGAGCATAGAGTTACTTGGAAATGTGTTTTCCAAGGGTATAAGTATTAGTGAGTGTGTAAGGTACATAGAGATCTCGTGAGCATTATTACTATTCATACTTGTAAAGGCAATCCAAAGCCATTGTTGTAATTCTTCATTCATTGCAAACAATCTTTCTTTCACATGGTGTGAATAGAAAGAGCATAGAGTTACTTGGAAATGTGTTTTCCAAGGGTATAAGTATTAGTGAGTGTGTAAGGTACATAGAGATCTCGGGGTGAGATATTGTAATTACAACTCATAATATTTAGTGAAAAATCTCGTGTTGTAAGAGTACTGGACGTAGCGTTCGGTGGACAAGAAGGTGAACTAGTATAAAATACTTGTGTACTCTCCTTTCCATTTCCTCTTTAATTTATACTTGTTTATTTTCTACAATATTATCCGCTTCACATTAACTCTTACATTTTGCAGAAAAAGTTACTATAATTTTAAGTCAACT
>NW_017727846.1:142111-152014 GCF_001865875.1 Lupinus angustifolius
CTACATCAAGATGGCCTCAAGATCATTCCTAGGAGAAGGGTCCAACATCAACCGCCCTCCAAGCTTTGTTGGAGAATGCTATAATTTCTAGAAAATTAGAATGAGGAACTTTATTGAATCTCAAGACTTAGACATATAGAACGCCATTGAAGAAGGACCATATATACCCTTCACTATTATCAACAGTATAAGAGAAATAAAGCCAAAATCATCATGGAATGATGAAGATAAAAAGAAGGTACAATATGATTTAAAAGCAAAGAACATTCTCACCTCAGATCTTTGTATTGATGAATTCTTTAGAGTATCAAATTGTAAATCTGCAAAAGAAATGTGGGATACTCTAGAGACCACACACGAAGGAACAGAGGAAGTAAAAAAATCAAGACTCAACACTCTTTCCCAGGAATACGAAATGTTTTGCATGAAGCCTGAAGAGAAGATTCTTGATCTACAAAAGAGGTTCACTCATCTTACCAATAACCTTCTTGCACTTGGCATAGTTCTATTAAATAGTGACTTAAACTTAAAAGTTCTTAGATCACTCACCAGAATATGGCAACCAAAGGTAACTGCAATCTCTAAAAAGAAAAGTGTATCCAAAATGTATTTGCTGATTTGTTTGGTAAATTGTAGGAACACGAACTAGAACTTAGTCAACTTGATCAACACGAGGAGCAAGAAAAGAAGAAGAAAAATATTTCTCTAAAGGAAAAAGTGGAAAGATATGACTCATCGTAAAGAAATGTGAAAAGGAACAAAGGCGCAAAAACAAGTCAAGTAAGAAAATTTGCCAAAAGCAATGATGCCTCCACCTCAAGTCAAAACTTGACATGTTTTGAATGTGGCAAACCCGGTCACATGAAGATGGATTGTCCAAACTTGAAAAAGGGTTCCTTCAAGGGAAGGAATGATGTAAAGACTGGATGAAGAGCATACATTGCTTGGGAAGACAATGATACAAGTTCTGCATCCGAAACAGAAAACGAAGAGCAAGCACATCTATCACTTATGGCATCTCATCATTATGATGATGAAGAGGTAAACGACTCTAAAATATTTTCTTCTTTCGAACTTCAATCTGCATTTAATGATTTACATGATGAATATGTTAAGTTGTCAAAAATGTTTCTAAAACAAAAATTTGAATTAGATGCATTTAGAAACAAATCTTCTTCTTCCTCTTGTCAAAATTGCGTAACTCTTGAAAAGAAAGTATTAACATTAAGTATCGAACTTAATAAATTAAACAAAAGTGGTAAAAGCTTAGAAAAGATTATCAATAATCAAAGACACTCAACAGACCGAAGAGGTCTTGGCTATTCAAAAAGCCATGGTTTCAAGAAACCAAGTGTCCAAAAGAAAATAAACTTTCAAAAGGAAAGTATCCATACATTTGAAAAATCTAGAACACACTTTCTTCAACCCATATGTACATATTGTGAAATTTATGGGCATACACTGAACACATGGATGATTAGAAAATATGGTGTACCTCTAGGAAAATTTAAATGGGTCGAGAAAGGTACTAACAATCTAGGATCCAAAGAATATTGGATATCTAACAAAACATGATTTATTTTGTAGGAAAACATGAGAGCCGCCTGCAATTTATGGTACCTGGATAGCGGCTGCTCAAAACACATGACGAGCGATAAAAGTAAATTGTCTGTCCTTACTCCAAGGGACAAAGGATATGTCACATATGGTGACAACAAAAAGGGAAGAATTCTTGGAGTTGGTAGAATTAGAAAGCCACCATCAACAACTATAGAAGGTGTACTATATGTTGAAGGACTTAAACATAACCTTCTAAGCATAAGTCAATAATGCGACAAAGGATTTCATGTGGTGTTCTACCCAGATAAATGCATCATCGAAAGTAAGGATAATTCTAAACTTATCGGCATTCCGCTTTAAAATAGGGCAAAGGTTATTATGTTCTTTTCCTTGAGATTGTGTTGGACTTTATGATTCTCTTCGTCAGTCCACAATCCCTTTGGTTTTTCTTTGGGCTCACCATCCACCAAGTGTAGTGGAGTAAAAGGCCCATTGAAAACGGAGTCCCAAATCACCGTGTCGATTGCCTCAAAAAAGGTTCGCATGCACACCTTCATGCCCCTCGCCACTAAAACTTGTAGCACAATTTATGGATGTGCATCACCGCCAAAATTGTTAGTGGAACCCATAGTGAATAATCTCTAGCATCAACGAATTAAGAGGCCAAGCTAACACCTTCATACTAACTCTAATACCACTTGTTTGGTACCAATGAGGTAAGAAAATACCTGGAGGGGGGTAAATAGGTGCAGCAAATGACTAATCCAGCTTTTCAGATTTCTGCGTAAAATACAAACTGCTGCAGTTAATTGATTATCAATAGGGTTAATCGATAAAGAAAGTTATGTTAATCGATTATGATCAGCATGTTAATCGATTATACTGGTTGTTTACTCTTTGAAAAATAGACTTTTCTTGCTTTGAAAACAATGATGAATTTTGGTCTTTAATATCCTTATACTGATTCGTGATTATCAACAAATTAACAACAATTAGCACTTAATCACAAAATGCAAATATACTCAGAAAGCAAGTAAAGACATAAACATAAAGAGATAGGGAAAGAGAAAATGTGCTCGAGGATTTTATCTTGGTTCGTTTGCGGGTCCACTTGCTAACTACATCTAGGCCTCCCGGTTGATCTGCGAGATTTTTCTTCACTATCAGAAATGTAAATTCAATTACAACCACACTTCCAATAATCCTAGACAGAAACTTCCTTCTTGAAACCGTTGAGCCACCAAGCTCGGTTTGATCACTCACAATGCCTACTTGGATACCACACCGTTCACGGAATTTGGCCCTAGCCGAAACTATCGCTCGAATCAAGACTCCCTGTCTTATGAAGACGACCGATTCTCAACTTGTGATGATACCACACACCATGAGAATTATCCTCAAATTACAGAAAATTTTCCGAGTTACTTTACACACAGAATTGTGCAGATATAGACTTTGAATTGGACTTTCTAATCCTTGACAGAAGATCTCACAAACAGTCTTAAAAACTAAATGTGGAAATCATGCACAGTCTTTCAAATAAATGATAATGTTTAGCACATTATAAAATATTTTCTCTCTTGTAAATGTATGCTAGAAAAACTTCTCAAAGATCAACAAGATAGCTTTGACAATTCAGCATAATGAATCTTGAGTTTTTCTTTCTTTCTGTTCTTTTCGTTGTATATCGAAAGTGTGAAAACTTATCCTTTAAAAATTGATTTGTTCTGTTTCAAAATAACATATTTTATTCATAATTGATTGCAACTGACAATAATCGATTATAAAGCAAGTTAATCAATTAACGTGTTTCTTGACAACAGTTTTTCAGTTATGGCTTAATCGATTAATAACTTGCTTAATCGATTAATAATCAGAAATCCTAGGAGGTTAGCTACTATAACTCCTTTTAATCGATTATACCTTTCTTTAATTGATTAACGGATTATCGGATGAGTTAATCGATTAATATTGTTTGAAAATGGTTTTTCGTAACTATATGGTAAACCCCTATATGATGAATGAACATGCAACATGATTTTTAGAAATGATTAAATCTTTTATGCATAAAACCATGTATACCTAATGCAAATGCATGAATCTTTCTTATCATATATGTGGATGTGATACCTCAACCTATAGGATTATTATTTTAGACTTTATGTGACACACTTCCATCGTGGGTTTAGCTAACCTAAACTCAATACTAGAAAATCATCTTAGGACTCTAGAATATAAAAAGCAATCCTAAGTTCTATGACGATGACGTTGAGTTTTCGGTATGCTGTTTGTTTGGATGTCTAATTCTTCAAGCTTCTATATAACACCTTGCCTTCCTCAAAGAAAAAAAATAGTGGGTTGGTTATAATGGCATCCTTTGAATATTTGCCATTCCACATAATACCGACTTTAGGAGAGTCACCCTACCACCAAAGATAAGTTTGTGCTTTCAAATAGAGAGCTTCTTTTGAAGTGAATCAATGATAGGAGACCAAGTAGACAGCCTTTCAGGATTTGATCCCACGGGAGTTCCCAAGAAATCGAATGGGATGGAGCCAACAATACAATAAAACTTATCCACTGCCTTCATGACAAAGTCACAACTCAAGTTACGACCCATGAAGCAACTTTTATGGAAATTAATTTTCAGCCCATATGCCGATTCAAAGCATTTAAGGATACTTTTCAGCACCATTATATTATTATCAGAGTTGTCTCCAATTAGAAGGGTATCATCCACATATTGAAGATGTGAAATAGATATTGCATCCTTACCAACCTTGTACCCTGAATAAATATTCTTTGTCACTATCGCTCTCATAATGCCACTAAGACCTTCAACAACGATAAGAAAAAGAAATGGTGCTAATGGATCACCTGACCTCAATCTTCAAGCCATAGAGAACTCTTTGGTAGGACTCCCATTAACCAAATTGGACATTGAGTTTACCATAAGTAAGTTTTTAATCCACATCATAATTTGTGACAAAAATCCAATTTCTCCATCATATAAAGGAGGAACTCCCAATTCACTGAATCATACGCCTTTTCAAAGTCCACTTTAAGAATAAAGCAATCACCTCTCTTATTCTTCCTATCTTGATCAATCACCTCATTTTCCACCACTACTCCATCCATGATGAATCTACTTTTGATGAAAGCAGATTGACATTCAGAAATCACCAAGTGGATCACCTTTTTAAGTCTAGAAACACACACATTCAAAATGGGGTGGAACTCATTGAGACCATGCAGACATTTGTTCTTTGGAATAAGAACAATAAATGAGGCATTACATCTTCTAGGAAGAATCCCGAATCTATACAAATTATCCACCATACTAAACAAAACTTCCTTACGGTAGTCTAATAACTTTTTGGAGAAAGTAAAATTATAACCATCAGGTCCAGGGCTTTTATCACCATCACAACTCCAATCGTCGTCCTTGATATCTTCATGTGAAGAAAATCTCTTGTAATTACAACTCATAATATTTAGTGGAAAATCTCTTGTGCTGCAAGAGTACTGGACGTAGCCTTCGGTGGACAAGAAGGTGAACCTATATAAGATACTTGTGTACTCTCATTTCCCTTTCCTCTTTAATTTATACTTGTTTATTTTCTGCAATATTATCTATTGCACATTAACTCTTACATTTTGCAGAGAAAGTTACTATAATTTTAAGTCAACTAATTCACACCTCCCCTCTTAGTTGCAATCTTGTTCTTACAACATCCAATGAGTAAGATGGGGTGGAATTCATTGAGACCCTGTGGACAATTGTTCTTTGGAATAAGAACAATAAACGAGGCATTACATCTTCTAGGAAGAATCCCGAATCTATAAAAATTATCCACCATACTAAACACAACTTCCTTACGGTAGTCCAATAACGTTTTGGAGAAAGTAAAATTATTACCATCAGGTCCAGGGCTTTTATCACCATCACAACTCCAATCGTCATCCTTGATCTCTTCAATATCAAATTTTGTAGTTCAGACAACATTACTCTCATTGAACAAGCAATTAAAATCAATACCATCAAGAGAAGGTATGGTCCAATAGTTCTTATCAAATTTATTCTTAAAGAAGGCTTAAATGTAGTTTTTAAATCTGACTGGATCTTCTATCCATTCCCCATTAATTTCTAGACCAGTGATTTCCTTGAAACTTCGATTCTTATTTATATATAAGAGGAATAACTTTGAATTAGAGTCACCTTCATAGATCCATCTCTATTTGGGATTCTACCAAAGAAGATTATCCTTTTGTTTGGATAGTGCCACAAATCAGACTTAGCCGATTGTCTAGACATGACAACACTCTCTACTAGACTACCCGTGCTACCCATTATCTGATCTAAGGCACTTTATTCTAGTTCCAAATTGAGTTTCAATAAGAGCAACAAACGATTGTACAAGGGAAGGAGTTTTTGATTTATTTTTCACAAAAAAAACAACCTAGTATGCCTTGATTTTTCATCAACCATAGTCAAAAAGTACTTGTGCCACAAGATAGAGGGGAGATAAATAGGTCCCCTTATATCAATGTGTACAATATCAAAAATAAATTTAGAACTACTCATACTAGTTTGAAAATACAATCTCTTTTGTTTAGAAAAATGACATACATTACATGGTTCTTTTGAAGAGTCATTATGAATGAATGAGAATCTTTACTTAAAATAGAAAGTGTTGTGCTAGAAGGATATCCTAGTCTCTTATGCCATACACTATTATTTATGAAAGCAATCGAGTTTACACACTCATCAGAATTTGATGACAAACTTCCACAATTGATAGCATAAAGCCCTCCTTTTTCTTTAGGTGCACCAATCATATTCAATGTGATTTGCTCATGTATTATACATTCATTTTTACAGCTAGCCATATTACAATTTAGGCAATCAGTGAGCCTAGATACTGATCTAATATTGAAGGATAATTTAGGTATGTAAAGAAAATTAGCGAGGTAGAATTCATTGGAAAATATTACAGTCTTGGAATTTTGAAAAGAAGTGGCAGACATGGTTGTTTGGTTTAATATCATTAGTGGATCCATATATGTTATTAATATTGTTGTTTGGTTTATAATGAGGTGGTAAACCATGCTTTCTATAGCATGTGTCAAGGGTATGACCCACCTTGTTGCTTCCAATGAAGAAATTGAATGTTCTTACAAACAATCTTCCATCAAGAACTTCTTAGAACTAGCTTCTAATGGATAGCCTCACCACTTCTAGCTTAGGATTTCTTTGAATTCTTCTCTCCTTCTATGGTGATACCTCACGACTTAAGAGATGAATTACAACTTGAATCGTCTTCTTGTGTACAATGATTTTGCACATTTTCATATGCTAATATACATTCAAATCAGAATATGTAAACCTTCTTGAAATATCTCACAATATTAGATTATGATGATTATGATTATGAGATGCAAAGGTTCTTGAAAATCTTTTGGATATGATATGAATGCTTGAATATCTCTCTTCAAATATTCATGAAAATTATCTTATCTTATGTCAAAGTATGTAGTTTGATCTTGAATATCATTCTAAAACTCATGGGAATAGTTAGTTAAAATAACCATTAGTTTCAGTCAGTTTTATGTTGGATGAATCGATTATGTTAACACTTAATCGATTAACATTCATTACAAGTCAAAGATTTTAAATCTGAAACTGACTTAATGGATTAACCATATACTTAATCGATTAATGGGATTCCCATTTTGCATAGACTTAATCGATTAACTAATACCTTAACCGATTAACTATTTCCAGAAAAATACTTAATTCATATGCTATGAATCTCTAACATTATTTACTAATGTATGATTCATGATTTTGAAATGACATATGTTCAAACTTGTTCAATGCATCAGAATTAAGAAGTCATGCATGATTGTTAATGTATCAAAATCACGAAGTCATGCATTAATGTTAATGCATCAAAATCATGAAGTCATGCATGAATGTTAATGCATCAAAATCATTTATGAATGTTTATCTTATATGCATTGTAATCCTCTTTGTTAAACTTAGGACCTAAGGAAATGGCCACAAGCTCAATTTGAGAAACAAATGCAAAGAAATTCATAAATATATCATCTATCATAATCTCAATTGGGTGGTCCTTTTTGGTTTTCCATACTGTGTCATTCCTTCAAGCTATTGGTTTGTTTTTTTCTCCTATTCATTATTTTTTTTGTATTTTTTACCCTTTGTGTATGCATCCTCAAGTGCACTTGCAAGATTATCACACAAACTTTTCCTCTTCTCTTTTGTAGAAGATTCATGAAATACAACATGTATAGATTCTTAAACAATCATTGTTATTTTATTATGGACTCGATATGCTTTGTTATGATTAGAATAACATAGACATATTCCTACATCCGTTTTTAGTCAATAAATTTTAAATATCTTTTCCATTATTCAAAATAAAGTATTTGCATCCAAAAGCATGAAAATGAGAAATATTTAGTTTTCGGCCGTTTTAAAGTTCATAGGGGGTTTTCTTAAGAATTTGCCTTAATAGGATTCTATTCATAACATAGGAAGTAGTATGTAGCCCAAATGCCCAAAAATACTTGGGAAATTTACTTTCATTTACAATGGTTCTTGCTAACTCCTATAGAACTCTATTCTTTCTTTTCAACAACTCCATTTTGTTCTAGAATTCTAGGTGCGGCGTATTAATGCTCTGTACCATGTTTATCATAAAAGTTACCAAACTTGGGGTTTTTAAACTCACCACCATGGTCACTTCTAATTGTTAAAATCTTTTGGTTGATTTGGGTTTGGACTAATTTGGCAAACCTAAAAGATTTAAAAGTGTCACATTTGAGGACAAAAAATGAAGTCCATGTGAATATTAATAGTCATCTACAATTATAAGGGCATGGTAACTTTCCCCAAAACTCATTATTTGAGATTACCCAAGCAAGTCCATATGAAGTAATTCTAATGCCTTTGTTGTGGAAACCAAGTTTTTAGAAGAGAAGGAATTTTTTATTTGTTTGCACTTACAACAAGAATCACATATTTCTTCCATTTTAAACTTGAGTTTAGGTAAGCCAATTACTAGGTCCTTTGTAGCTATCTTCTCTAAGTAAGTCAAATGTATATGTGCAACACGTCTATGCGAAATCCAAATATCATACTCTTTTGAAATTAAACATTTTAAAAGGCAAGAGGTGATATTATCTGAATCAACCATATATATATCATCCAAAAGCCCAACCAGAAGAATAATTAATATATATTAGATCTAAGGTTTGGTTATGGAGTTTGTGCTTATCAATAAGTTTTTACATTTCAAAAATCTTTTTCTCATGCACCAAAATCAACATTTTTCTATAAACATTCATTTTAGCTAATTTCTTGAGTTCTTTGTGAAATTCAATGTAACCACAATATAATATATCATATGTGGGGGAATTACTAGAATCACAACCAAAATTGAAATTACTTACCTCACTTGAGTCACCTTGCTCACCGTTTTTGCATGAAATCTGGTTTTGACTCATTAAGCAAATTGTGGCCGATTGTTAATCATCTGAAGTGCTTGCTGTTTCTTCTTCTTTGGGAACATCGCATGCAATATTTGCTTTCTTGGTCATGATTTCCCTTGAGTCCTTCTTATCATTCACAACTCTTTTCAGATAGGTAGGACATGTGAATTTATGTTCCTACCTTCTCGCAATCATGGAAAATGATTTTGTCTTTTGAGTTCTTGCTCCTTTTGGTTTAGTTTGTTGTATCTGTTCTTTGAATTTTTTTGAATCCTCCTTTATTCTTCAGATGGAGGCTAAGGAACAAAGGCTCAACAACCGCATGGATCTTCACTTTCAAGGGTTGAAGGACTCATACTTTGCAGGTATGGAACAATATAAAGAGCGTTAAACTGCTTATTCAGACAACCGATATCAATCTGTGAGGAATCTGATCCAATCAACAGCCGAAGCTCAGAATGCCTTCATTCGCTCTACAGCTGAAGCTCAGAATGCACTGTTTTGTTCTTAATTTCAGAAGTTGTCTATGCTGATCCGGGGTGACCAGAATGTTGCTATTCCTGATGATGAGATTGATCTTCCTCCACCTCAATCATAGTTTAGAAGACTTTAGACCTTGGATAGCTTACCCTTAGGTTTATTTCTTCTTTATTGCACTTTATGGACTCACTTGTTGTTACTGTTTCAAGACTTATTTGTGCCTTTTTCTGTCTATGTTTGATATTTTATGGTTTGTGTGGTTGCTGGATATCTTTACTCTTTATGCTATGTTTTTAATTTTGCGTTTAATTATGTCAAAATAGCTTATTTGGTTACTTGAATGGT
>NW_017727846.1:152114-152423 GCF_001865875.1 Lupinus angustifolius
TATTTTATTGTCTAAACAAGCGCATTTGTTCAAGCCACCGAAAATAAAACCTGTTA
This sequence comes from Lupinus angustifolius, assembly GCF_001865875.1. Classification (NCBI taxonomy): domain Eukaryota; kingdom Viridiplantae; phylum Streptophyta; class Magnoliopsida; order Fabales; family Fabaceae; genus Lupinus; species Lupinus angustifolius. Next base: position 152,171 of record NW_017727846.1, read on the forward strand.
ATAGTTAAATCCCAAATTAAATCATTAACTTCGTTTTATGTTTAACTACATATCTCTGCCTACTTTTGACATGGGTTATCTTATTGATAATGTCAAAAGGGGGAGAAAGGTTGTTTTGTTGTTGTTTGATTGTGCAGGTTGATCGTGATAACTTCTTCCGAAATATTAGCGCATCATATTAATCAGTGGCAATACAATCTTCAAGCTAATTCATCAAACAATTGGTGTAGTGTTTTGTCATCATCAAAAAAGG
>NW_017727846.1:152523-153261 GCF_001865875.1 Lupinus angustifolius
GATGAGGACAACTTGTGTTTATAAGAGCTTGAAGAACATCAACAAATTAACGTGCTTAAGTATCAAGATTGGTATTAGACTTAGACTAGTGATTAGTTTAGGTTGAGTCTAAGACTTAGGTAAACTCAATACATGTCTCATATGCATAAAACTTTAAATCATTTTAGTTTTGAGATATGTCATTTATAATATGTTCATGCATCACATAAATACATGTAATCTGTGCATCCTAGGCATAAACTTAGTGTTGAACATGTATAAATTAAGTGCATAACGTATTTTGTAGCTTTTGTATCTCAGATTGAGCCTAAGACCATTGATGAGGCCATCGGGATGCTTCTTTCCTTTGCATCTATTATGAATTTCAAATTATTTCAAATGGACGTAAAAAGCGCCTTCTTGAATGGTTACATTCAAGAAGAAGTTTATGTTGACCAAATACCTGGTTTTGAAAATTTTAAATATCGGAACCTTGTTTATAAACTTAAAAAGGCACTATATGGTCTTAAGCAAGCTCCTAGAGCTTGGTATGATAGACTAAGTACCTTTCTTTTGGAAAAAGGGTTCGAAAGACGCTTGGTTGACACAACGCTTTTTATTCGTAAATCAGAAAATCATGTATTACTTGTACAAATCTATGTTGATGATATAATATTTGGATCTACTAATGCTATTCTCTGTAGAGAGTTTTCTGAGATGATGCAGGGGGAGTTCGGAATGTCTATGATGAGAGAACTC
>NW_017727846.1:153361-153860 GCF_001865875.1 Lupinus angustifolius
AGCAGCTAGAAAGTGGGATATTCATTCATCAGGCTAAATATTGCAAAGAGCTACTTAAGAAATTTGATATGGATAAATGTAAGGAAGCCTCCACTTCTATGACATATGCTTGCTACTTAGATAAGGACGAAACAGGAAAAGCAATAGAGGTAACAAAATATCGTGGTATAATATAATTGGGTCATTACTTTACTTAACTGCAAGTTGACCTCATATCATGTTTAGTGTATACATGTGTGCTAGATTTCAGTCTTTACCTAAGGAATCACATTATATAACTGTTAAAAGAATCATGAGATATTTAAAAGGAACAACTAACATGGGATTATGGTATCCTCGGGATACCTCACTATCCTTGGTAGGATATTCCAATTCCGATTTCGCCTGATGTAAATTGGATCGGAAAAGCACTAGTGGTACTTGTCACTTGTTGGGTAGTTAATTAGTTGCATGGCACAGTAAAAAGCAAGCCCGTGTTACTTTGTCCACCGCCAAAGCG
>NW_017727846.1:153960-155831 GCF_001865875.1 Lupinus angustifolius
ATCCCGTTTTGCATTCTAGAACCAAGCATATAAAAATTAGACATCATTTCTTACGTGATCATGTACAAAAAGGTGACTACGTTCTTGAATTTGTTGAAACTTCTAAACAGTTAGCAGATATTTTCCCCAACCCCTTTCCACGAGATACTTTCTATGTTCTAAGGAGAGAACTTGGAATTCTTGATGAACAATATCTTGATTAAAACTGTTTAGATGTTTGATTTATGTCTTGCCTCATTATGTTAGTTAGTCTCTTAATTTAAATGAAATTTGTTGAAATGCAAAATGATATCTCATGATAACTTCTTTTCGTGATTACATATGTTTTAGATTAATCCGTTAAAATGCATGCATAAGTCCCAAAGAGTTGAAACCGTTCTGCTAGCTAAAAACCATTTTTTTACCATGTTTAATCGATTAAACACATAGTGTTAATTGATTACCTAGGCATCAATTTCTGAAAAATCATTTTTTACATTATTTTAATCGATTAACCATGCCCGTTAATCGATAACACCAGCAGTTTAAGTGCAGACATCACCTCGGTTTCACGCTTTTTCGGCATTTTTCTCCATCTCTTCTCGCTTTTGAGTCTCTGAAATTGTAACACAACTGACCCAAGTGCATTAAGATTGTAACTCAACTGACCCAAGTGCATTAAGCTAGATAAACCTCATCCCTAACCCTCTCAAACCCCCTAGAAATCTCAAATTTCATCCACATTCCACTACATTCCCATTTTCCCCAAATCAAAACCCTAGGTTAGTTTTTCCCACTCCTTCTCTGCTCGCTCATGTTCGATCATGCCATGTTCGATTGGCATTTTTCTAGCCGTCTGTCCAAGGCAAACTTTTCTCAGCCTTAGTGAGAAGCCCGATAATTAGGGTTTAAACAATTTGATCATGCGTATACTTGAAGGTGCGATCATACCAGCACTAATTTACCGGATCCCATCAGATCTCCGCAGTTAAGCGCACTTGGCCTAGAGTAGTACTACGATGGATGACCTCCTAGGAAGTCCTTGTGTTGCACCTCTTTTTTTCTCCAGAGGCACGCCTGGAGTGTTACCGGACTCGAAAGGGATCTAGAGGGTGGACTTTCCCGAGAATAGGGTTTGGCTCATGTTCGATCATGCCATGTTCGATTGGCATTTTTCTAGCCGCCTGTCGAAAAAAAGCTTTTCTCAGCCTTGGTGAGAAGCCCGGTAATTAGGGTTTAAATAATTTGATTGCGCGTATCCTTGCAGGTGCGATCATACCAGCACTAATCCACTGCATCCCATCAGAACTCCGCAGTGAAGCGCGCTTTGTCTAGAGTAGTACCAGGATGGGTGACTTCCTGGGCAGTCCTCGTGTTGCACCTCTTTTTTTCTCCAGAAGCGCGCTTGGAGTATTACTGGAGGGTGTGGCCCATATTCGATTACTGTGAATGATTTGCGTTTCATGTATGCTGTTAAGAATAATGTGATGATTAACTGGCCTGAGGAAATATTGAAGATTATGAACTGTGTGTCTATGTCTCAGTCTAAGCTGCTTCCCTACAGAATTTGCATATTGATGTTTCTGACACCATTATTGTTGAGTATACTGATAAGGATCATCTGTTTTGTGAGAGTCTGATTCATAAAATGGGTATATACAAGTACGACACTACTTGGCAAAACCAGGAGGACTACACTACTATTGATCTGGAGCTGTCCAGTGATGTTGATAATCAGGGTGGCTTGGGTGATCAGAATGCTACAAATCAGGGGGAGCCCTCTAGGACAGCATCACAGGATTCTGTTTTCGGTATGGCTTAGATGGAGGATATGGAACAAAGGCTCAACAACCGCATGGATCTTCACTTTCAAGGGTTGAAGGACTCATACT
>NW_017727846.1:155931-156146 GCF_001865875.1 Lupinus angustifolius
CTATGTTCTTATTTTTGTGTTTAATTATGTCAAAATAGCTTATTTGGTTATGTGAATGGTTCTTGATCATGTGAGATTTTATTGTGCATAAATTAAGCTGGTCATTGCACTACATTGCTTATTATGCTAATTGGTAGTTGATATGGTAAATCTTGTATGTCGTTCTCTTTACCTATTAGTTATTTTATTGTCTAAACAAGCGCATTTGTTCAAGC
>NW_017727846.1:156246-156465 GCF_001865875.1 Lupinus angustifolius
AGAAAACTTGGAAAAACAGAATCAGTTACAATTTTGTAACACGTTAATCGATTAACCAAGGTTTTAATCGATTAACTAGGTTGTAGAAGTGATTCTTTATAAACTGCATTTTCAGAACTTAAGCAATAACTTGCATGTTAGATTTTAAGAGAGTTAGAACATATTTTTTGTTAATTGCTGCATCTATATGACATTGCATTTGTGAGATTAGAAAATAGA
>NW_017727846.1:156565-246140 GCF_001865875.1 Lupinus angustifolius
TTTCAAGAAAGTGTCTAAGTGTTGTAATTGAAAGAATTGTTTGTAAAACATTATTTCGATTATAGTGAAGAAAAATCTCCCAGATCAGCTGGGAGGCCTGGATGTAGTTTGCAAGTGGACACGCAAACGAACCAGGATAAAAACCTTGTTGCATGCTTTTTATTTCCCTCTCTCTCTTTATTGCTTTAATCGATTATTTTGAATAGTTGTTTTAATTGTGATATTTTGTTTCTATACTATACTATTGTAACTCTGATATACCTGTTAGCTCTGTATATGTGTTTCAATCTCGGTTGATTGTCGTGCAAGAAACTGAATCTGTTTGTGTAATCTGAGCTATTTTAATACATTAAGTTGATTGCGTTAATCGATTATTTCTACTCTATTAATCGATTAATCTGGGGTTATTTCCACATTATTTGTTGTTTTCGAAAAGCGGATACTCTGACCGCTATACCTATTCAACCCCCCCTTCTAGGTGTATTTTAGCCACTGATACCTAACATATTCAACATAGGATTTCTCTTAGAGAATTTTATGAATGAAATGAAATTTTGGAAACCAAGATTCTGATCGCATCGATGAAAACAAAGATTTTTATACAAAATGATTTTTTGTTAGATCTCATCGATTATCTCAGCTAGTAATCGATTATTGACTTGTTAATCTGTTGCAAATAATCGATTGTTACTAGAGTAATCAATTATTGATAGCTACTGGAACTTTATATAATCGATTATTCCCATACATAATCTATTATCAGATTCCATGGCTAAATAATTGATTATCACTTCATGATAATCGATTAGCAGAGTTTAAAATAGTTTATTTGATGCATGATGAACTCCAACATGATGTATGTGTATGTAATGCATGATTTTGAAATAAGTACCATTTTGATGCAACAAAATCATGTATGTCAAATGTAATGTATGAACACTAGTTATCATATATGGATGGATGATATGTCTCATTTTAGATAAATCAATTTAGGCCTTGTGAGACTTCTGTCCTAGGTTCACTTAACCTAGACTCAATCTAAGTAAGCATATTACGACTTCTAGAAAACATAAAAGCCTTTCCTAAGACTATGATGAGCTTGAGTCTTGGCATGTTGTTTGTGGAGTTGTCTTCATCTTCAAGCTTTCCTAAAGTCTCTATCTTCATCAAACCCATATGAGTTGACCATACTTCTAACCATTGACTCTTATTGCAATTTTAGATTGATTGAGAAACATACGAAACAAATCATATTCATGAGTTAAAGCATTTAGTCTAGCATGCTTAACCTTACTTGTGGCTTCACGTGTTACTTGTAAATTATCCCACATTTCTTTGGAAATTTTCCATTGTGAAACTCTAAAGAATTCATCATAAGCAAGTGCAGATGTGGTGATGTTTTTAGTTTTTAAATTGTGTTGTACTTTTCTCTTTTCATTATCCATCCACAAATGCTTAGGTTTTTCTTTTGTTTCACCATCCACTAAATGTAGTAGTACATGAGGCTATTTTGCATGGCCACCCAAATGTATGTGTTAATGGCCTCTATGAATATCCTCATCCTCACTTTCCAATAAGCATAACTCTCTCCTGTAAACACAGGAGGACGATTGATTAAGCAACCTTCACTACCTTACGGATTGAAGGGGGTGAATAGGTAGTTTGGTATACAATTAAAAACTACTTGTTTCGAAAGATATTCCCTATCTTTTCTCTGATTTAATGATAAAAGGTTTACTTAAATAATTAAAAAATTCCCCAATTAATCGATTAAGTCTTAGCTTAATTGATTACATCGACTAGTTTCTTAAAAAAATCTTTAGTTCTTCACACAACGATATGCAATGCTCAATCTATACTTACATGCACTTTAACGATTGAATTTATGCAATTAATCATGAAGAGTCAATTATGGAACAATCTAATATGAATTTAATTCAAGATCATGGAAATTTATAAATGTGTAAACATAAAAGAGTAGGGATAAGAAAATTTGAGACGATCGATTTTATCCTAGTTTGATTACCAACCACCGCAATCTACATCCACTCCTCCCCTTCTAATATGCGAGATTTTCTTTCATTGTGAATAACTTGAATCTTCTTATAAACAATCTTCCACCAAGAACTTCTTTGACCTAACTTCTAATGGATAGCCTCATGTTGAAAGAGATTTCTTGCTTGGTATTGCAAGACATGTTTCTGATCAATTTATTTAATAAATGGTGTATTCTTTACTTGTCATCCCTACTTTGTTGGAAATAATTTCCAACGCCGACATAATGGTTTCAAGACTATTCTATTTGATCAAAATCATAGCTTTCTTGAATTAGTAACAACTTCATACCATCTCGGTTTTGTGGAATAAATTTCAACACTAGTTTACTGGTATGAATTTAACAAATTAACACAAGTGATAATGAGTGATATTTAATTCCTTTTCCTTTTATTAACCAACCTACTTCCATATGGAAGGTTGGTAAATAATAAATCAATAAAGCAATAAATTGTTAGTTGCAGAATTTAAATGACAGAAAGTAAATGTTCGTTGCGAAAATGTAAATGACAGAAAGTAAATGTTAGTTGCGGAAAGTAAATGACTGAAAATACAAGTTAGTAGTTAGATCACTCATTATGACAGAAAGTAGTTAGATCACTCACATTTTCACAAATATATGATTTATGAATCAAATTGCACTTTGATTCAAGGTTTCTGTCTTTGCCAACATATAACATTTATTTGATATAACTTTACTATTTTACATTTGTATCTTTTTCAAGATTCAATTGTAGTATAGTATAGGGTTATGTCGAACCACATGGAATTTCCTAATAGAATTGTACTCATACTTTATATCTTTTATCAAAAGGAAGAAAGTAACAATTAAAGTTGTTTTTCTGATTTTATGAACTAAGAAACATGAAAAAGTAAAGAACTAACTATTTAAAAAATCAAGAAGAAAAGATTGGTTTGAAATATGGAATTATTTCTAAACTCGGATTATTTTGAAGAACATTAACAAGATATGTGTTATACTTTTGGTTAATTCCAAACATTAGTTCATAAAATTTCCCCCAGTCCCTCGGCGAGAAAAAGTAATTTTCAAACCTTACAAAATACACTACTCAATAGAAACATGACACTCAATGAAATAAGTTGTCATACCTTATTTCAGGCTCCGTAAACTTTGAAATTGATGCTTTGATTTGGAAAATGAACTAAGGTGTATTACTACTTTTTAGTTCATTTGTCAAGACATTAAAAAGAAGCATTTTGGATCTTGAAATCATGTTTTACGTGATCAAGTTAAAATTGCATTAAACTCTTTCTAAAGAATTGAAACTTAACCAAAAGTAATAACTTGAATGTATTAAAATAAAAATAGTATACAAATGAAGAGAAGAAATAACCTTACACCATAGTCCAAATCAATATGTAGGAGCATGAGCCATCTATCCAAGGATGAGATGCTTTTGATTCCAAATTAGGTTAAAAAATCATGTTTTTGCACCTCAATTGGCAACTCCATTCCCTTTGAATTTCTATGACCTAAAAGCCTAAAAACAGCCTAAGAACACTCTAAAAAGAGAGAGAAATGAAATAGTAAGAAGAAGAGGAATTTTACAAAGTATTAGCAACTATGTGCAATATTTACAATATGTTAAAGTGAAGGAATGGGTCTGCCTTTTATAGGCAAAGTGAGGCCGCTTAGCCCCCCTTTCTGGCCACGTAGCTTGGTGTTTAGCACACCCACGCTTGTGAGTCAGCAACTTGTCCCATCTTGGCCAACTAGCTTGGACAACCTATTGTGAGCTAGGCTACATGCATGATGACACCTCCTACTTGCTTGTCTCATGCATGAGGTCATAAAATTGGTCTAAAGTTAGCTTTGGATGGTTGCTTGGCTCGTTACATCATTCAAGACATAGCCATTCTTCTAGGCCAAGTAACCATTTTTCTGGTGGACCTAGCGCCTAGCTGACCTGGTCCCACGTTCAGTTGTCTGCTTGAGTAGCTTGGCTGATCTGTCCCATGCTCAACTGCTTGCTTGAGCAGCTTAGCTGACCTGGTCCCACGCTTAGCTGTCTTCTTGAGCAGCTTGGCTGACCTAGTCTATGCTCAGCTGCCTGCTTGAGCAGCTTGGCTGACCTGGCCTGGTGCTTGGTGCTTGGCTGGACAGCTTTGTTCTTGGCTAGATAGCTTTGTGAGTAGCTTTTCTTTGACTTTAATTTCTTCCATAAAATACCAAGTTGCTTAGTCATGCTTAAGTTTAAGCATGCATCTTACCATGCTTAATTTTAAGCACACATGTGTCATGTACTTTAGCTTGATTTCTTCAAGGTGAAACAGTCTTTCTTTCTTCAAGCCTAAGCTTTCTTTTTGGTCCAATTTCCTAAGAAACTCAAAGAAAACATAGACAAGAGGTGATACAAAATTATATTATTCAAACACACAAAATTTATCCAAAAAGTGTTGAATTAAGTTGGTTTTCATATTTTTGCATAAGATAAGTGCCATGAAAAGTGTATGAAAATTAGGTATTTTTGGCACTTATCAACTGACCCCAACTTAAGACTTTGTTTGTCCCTTAACAAAGGTAAAGTAGCAACTACTTGGCTATGGAAAAATTAATGTTTAACAAGATCAAGAATTATGCATAATTTCAAGGTTTCATGACATGTGTTTATGATTATGTGATTTTGACTCAAAATGCTTCAAACTAAGAATGAACACATCTTTTCAAAAATTTATTAAGCACTTCACTTATAGAAAATGTTATCAATCAAAGAGATTCAATTTCACATACAGTTCAAGAATGGAACCAAATGGGTAAGTGTTTCACTCAAAACTCAACTTGCTTGGTTTGCAAGAATTTAATTTGTTTTTCTTCTCAACACTTCGATTGCACAAAATTTTCAAGGATCACTAAGGTCTTCGTTAGGTTGTAATGGGGCTAAACTATCAAATAAATTTGGGTTTTCAAGATATTCAAAGACACTTTTCAAATTAAAAGAGAGCAAAATAATTTATCTTTTTAAAATTATGTCTCTTTTCAACTTTTTCACCTTTCTTCTTTTCCTTTGTTTCCTCATTCTTTTCTTGACCATTTTGTATAACTTTTCATGATTTTTCTCAATCTCTTTTTACTCAATTTTGTTTTTGCAGCATTTCTGTACAATTTTTTTATTTGTAAAGAGATTGAGAAATTTTCTTTTGAACACTTTGTTACATGGCCAACCAATCCCTCCAACTTAATTTTTTTCCGTCAACCTTCTTTTTGAAAAATGCTCTCTTTTTACTTAGAAAAGTATAGGAGATTTCATTTTTGTTTTTCCATATTAGGCTCGAGGGTTGTGCTTGAAATATAATTTGTCTTTTTAAGGCTCAAATGGGTTAACAAAGGATGTTCTTATTTTTGGTTGGTCATTTTTGGTCAAGTGGCTCATTCTAATTGAAAGAACTTGCCTGGATCATTTCCTATCAAATTGTGTTCAATCAAGTAAAGAAAGATTCAAACAAAAGCAATTGTGGAAAACCAAAAAGTTTCTCACTAAGCTCACATAATTTTTGTGTTTGGCTTACACTCCCTCACATGGTTGATTTATGTACAACTCTTTGAATTTCAAAAAAAATTCACAAGTTCATGATGAATGCTTTTCCAAAAACTTCGCATTTTATCAAAGTTATGACATTATGAATTAATCACAAAAAATTTCAGATTTTCAAATCATGTTGCTCATCAAAGCTTGTTAATTTACAAAGTAATTAATCTTATTAAAAAATGTTTAAGCCAAGTTGTGTTATCTACTAAGTTTAGTTTCAACAATTTCACTTTTTAAAGAAATTATCAAAAAGAAACAAAAGTAAACACACAAGTTAAAAGTTAAACATACTTAAAAAATTTAAAGCAAGTAAACACACTAAAAGAAATTAAAAAGCAAACAAACACACACTAATTTTTTTAAAAACACACAAAAATGATTTTATTTCAAAATATTATACACACTCCCCCTAACTTAAGTTCTCGACTTGTTATCAAGTCATTTTGAAAATATTTTAAGGAAGTTTGTGTAACAATTTAAAAGAAATAAAATTAAAAAATAACCAAACAATTTAGGAAAACTCGGAATTTCATTATCCTTGATTTTACTATCCTCCCCAAGATAGTAGTGCCTTTAGAGCTGTTTTTGGACTTGTTTACCTATTAATCATTAGAACTTGCAATTTCTTTCTCCTTGAGGTTAGTCTAACAATTTACATGATTTTTTCAATGTCTAAAACATTATATTTACTATCAAAATTTAAGCATTTTTCAAATCCAATTGATAAATGAAAATCCAAACAGAATTTTATGGAATTCCAAACCGTAACATATCAATTCAAACAGCCACAAATAAATCCATTCAGAAGTTCATGAATTTATTTTGTTAAATGGTAAACCAAACAACAAATTAGTAAACCAAATAACACACTTTTTAGGAGATCTCAAGTTTGGAAAAAATAATTTATGGCACAAATTTATCAAGAATGCTCTTAGTTTTAAAACTTTATTTCACAACCTTAAAAACCATGAACTAAAGCATGTTCATGGAGATATAGGTTTAAGCATTACAAAATAAAACATGAGCTTCAAAAAGTGTATGGTGAATACTTAACCTTTAAGGATTAAAGTAGCTTCCCTTTTTTGAAATTTTGAAGATCTGATTTCTTCATTTTTTTAGAAAAACTTCAGCCACTAATCCTTGTTTATTCCAATCTCCCTTATGTTGTTCTTTCGAAAACGTTGATGAGGGGTACCTCCTCATCACCTAAATATTTTTTTATAACAACAATAAAGGTTTCTTAACTAGTGGGTTTTCACTCCACTAGTTCCAACTTTTCTTTCTTTTTGTGTTTTTAATTTTTAAATGTACAAAACAGAAAAATAAATTAAAGATGTAAAAAAAGAAAACTAAATTTATACAAAGTGAAAATAAAATTGTATTTACAATTACTAATGATAACAAATATAAGTATGAAGTTCTATTATATAGCAATTCCCCAGCAGCAACACCAATTGGTTGAAAGAGCTTTCTTGCTTGGTAAGGCAAGACATGTTTCTGATCGATTTCTTTAATGATTGGTTCATTCTTTGCTCGCCATCTCAGCTATATTGGAAAGAATTTCCAACGCCGACATAATGGTTTCAAGAATATTTTATTTGATCAAAAACTTAGCTTTATCGAATTATTAACAATTTCATACCATCACGGTTTTGTGGGATAAATTCCAACATTGGTTTACTGGAATGAATTTAGCAAATTAACACAAGATGAGTAATCATCGGTTTTCGACCTTTTAAAATCTCATATGGAGTTTTTGAAAAAGCAGGTCTAAGAAGTATACGATTCATCACATAACACGCAGTGTGTACTACATCAGCCCAAAAATATTTGGCAACCTTGCTCTCGTTTAGCATGGTTCTTGCAAGCTCCTCTAGGACTCAATTTTTTCTCTCAAAAACTCCATTTTGTTGAGGGGTACGAGGAGCCGAGAACTGATGCATGATGCCATGCTTATTACAAAATTTATTAAACTTATGGTTTTCAAATTCTCCGCCATAGTCGGATTGTATGTAAGCAATTTTAAGGTTAAACTAGTTTTGAATTTGTTTGGATAGATATTTAAAATATTTATATGCATCGCTCTTAGATGCCAAAAATAGGGTTCATGTGAATCTAGAAAAACCGCCAACAATTACCAAAGCATAAAAACTTCCACCAAAACTCATGATCTGCGATGGTCCAAACAAGTCCATATGGAGAAGCTCCAAAGGTCTAGTAGTGGATATCGCATTATTTTTACCAATAGAATTCTTAACTTGTTTACATTTTTGACACATGTCACAAGAATCGTGAGTTTTAAAATCATGTTTTGGCAGACCAACAACCAAATTATTTTTAGATAATTTGCTAGATGCTTCACATGAATGTGAGTGACCCACCTATGCCAAAGCTAGATGTCATCTTCTTTTGAAATAAAACATTTTGAGAAAAGAGAAGTGACATCTTCCAGGTTAACCGTATATATGTTATTAACACGATACCCGACAAACATTACATTATTAGATAACACGTGACGAATTATACAACATTCAGAATCAAATGACATACGATTACCTTTGTCGCAGAGTTCGCTAATACTAAAAAGATTATGTTCTAGACCTTCGACGTATAGAACATTCTTGATTACAACATGGGTTGAGTTGCCAATTTTTCCGGTGCCTAGGATCTTCCCTTTGTTTTTGTCTCCGTATGTGCGAAACCTTTTTCCTTCAATGATAGGTCTAGGAATTTTGACCTATCTCCTGTCATAAGTCTCGAACACCCACTGCCAAGATACCCATGTTGTCCATATGTTCGTAGACATACCTGCAAAATAGATCACTTGTTGTTTTCAGGTATCCAAATTATATTGGGTCTTTTTCTGTTAGTAACCATGGATTTATCTATCTTTTTCACCCAAGCGTAAACACCACTCGGTATCCCATATTTCCTGATGTAACACGAGTAAGAGGTGTAGTCATGTGTGCCACAATAGAAACATGTAGGAACTCTATTTTTAGTATAAGACTTTTTATTAGTACGAGTTATAAGTTTAATATATGGTCTATTTCTACGTAATGGGGGATATAACCTAATCTAAAATGATCACCAACATTTCTTGTTTTACTAAGCAAGGTATCTAATTGGTTTTGACTCTCTGTAAGTTTTGCGAATTTTTCAGTAAGTTTTAAATTCTCATTTCTCACTTCCTCGCAAGACTCACAAAGAGTTGTTTGACATAATTTATTGTAAGAGTAGTCGCATGAATTACATGAAAAAATTAGATCTAGAGTTTCATTTTCTAGTTTCAGTTCATCTAATTCTTTCTATAGTGTTAATATTTTTTTATCATTTAGTAGGATTACCCGTTTTCTATCGGCACTAATCCTAGCTAATTTATTTAGTTCTTCATGCATTTCGACAGATGCATCATATAAAACTTCATACGAAGGAGAATCATCAGAAAAGGATGAGGTGTCAGAATATACCTCATTATCAGCATCATAAGCCTCATTTGTTCTAGTCATTAAGCATAGCTTGGTGGTCTACTCTTCATCTAAGGTTCTTGATGTTGTCTCCTCCTCTGGTACATCCCAAACAATATAGGTTTTCTTCGACTTGAAGTCCCGGGGAGTGCTTCTTTCTGAATCAACCTTCTTTAGGCAAGTGGGACATTGAAATTTCATGTGTCCTGGCTTACGACGTTCATGACAAGTGAAGCGCTCTTTATTATTTCCTTTTCTTGTTGATTCGTACGCCTCTTTCTTTTGGAAACATTTGAAACCTCCTTGTTTTTCAAGAATTTCCCAAACTTTCGTACGAGAAGGTTTAACGTTTGTTCCTCAATCTCAGAGTCAGAGTCAACATCATCTATCTCTTCAGTAGGTTGTGATGTTGTTTCTTTGAGAGATATGCCTTTCATTATGCGTTCTGACTCTTCATGCATGGTCAGGTGTCCAAGCTCCATCTCGTGCTCTTGTAGCTTTCCAAATAATGTCGCTAAAGGCATGGAATCAAGGTCCTTAGATTCCATGATAGCCGCTACTTTTGGTTGCCATCTCCTGTCAAGACAGCGTAAAACTTTGTTAGTAAGTTCTCCTTTGGTAAAAACTTTATCTAGAGCAACTAGATGATTTATAGTATAAGTGAATCGTTTTTGCATATCGCCGATAGATTCACTTGGTAACATATGAAATAATTTGTATTCATGTGTCAGCGCATTCCGCCTGGCACGCTTGACGTTGCTAGTGCCCTCATGAGTCACTTGTAAAGTGTCCCACATCTCCTTGGCACTTTCACACTGAGATACCCGAAAGAATTCGTCATATGATAGGGCCGATGTGATTATCTTCTTAGCGCGTAGGTTGTACTGAACCTTTTTGCGCTCCTCATCGGTCCACAAACTTATAGGTTTTTCATTCGGTTCGTCATCCACTAAGTGTAGTAAGACGAAGGACCCGTTGATTACGGATTCCCAAATATCTGAATCAATGGCCTCAATAAAAAATTTCATCCGGACTTTCAAATAGGCGTATTCCTCGCCACTAAATATGGGAGGGCGGTTAATGGATGCGCCATCACTGCCAAAGGAGTTTGTGGAACCCATTTAATTCCCTCAGGATCACGCGTATGCGGTTGAGCTAGCACGTCGTACTAGCTCTGATACCACTTGTTAGGTATCACTGGTCTAGACACACCTAGAAGAGGGGGTTGAATAGGTGTAGCGGGTATCAATTACCGCTTCTTGCACCGAAAACCCGGTTATGGAAAACAGCACAGGTAATCAATTAACCAATAGGCTTAATCGATTAAAACATATTAGAGACAGAATTAGAAAATCGGCTTCGTGCATAGCAAATTACCAACAAACAAGCAGAGATACATCAGATATTTTTATGCACAATTAACAATGATATGGCAAAGTAGCAGTATGCAAAATATGACCTTAATACACGAATTAAAACAGCTTGAATTATAAAAGAGATTGAGAGAGATCAGCTTGCACAATAGGATTTTTATCCTGGTTCGTTTGCGGGTCCACTTGCAAACTACATCCCTGCCTCCCCTTCTGATCTTCGGAGATTTCTCTTCACTATATTGAAAGCATTGTATTGTTACATACACCAATTCAATTACAAGACTCTAGACACTTCTTTCTTGATTTTCAAAAACCTCTAACCTTGGTTTGACTATCCCTATCACCCAAGAAAACCTTTCTCACGATCCAGCCCCAACCAAGATTCTCGCTCTAATTTCAAGAGCTCTAAGCCTTAGTGAATATTCACTAAATCTCAATGGTGGTAAGACACCAAGAGACAAAACCTCATGTACAAAACAATATACAAAAACAGAGTTTTACTAAGCACTAATTTGCTCAAATTACAACAATGAAAACTCAAAGATTAATCCACACTCAAGTAAAACAAGTCATCGTGAATGTATGCAAGTTAATACAAAACAGATAATGCAGAATCTTTCTCAAAAATCTCTAAACAGAATGCACGAACATGTAAGAAACTATGAATGAGAGTTATCATATTAAAAATACATGCAATACATCATGAACAATATCAACTAAGCATGTTGAACTCTCTTTCTCACACATGCATCTCTCTTCTGGCTATAATACAGTAAATCACGAAAAATATGCTCTCTAATAGTTTCTAACAATGATATGCAATGCTACACGTTTCTTAAATTTACTAGAATTTATACAAAACGAATTTGGCTCCACAAACCGTTTTTTCAGTTACGCAGTTAAAACAGAAAACAGTTAAAACAAAAAACAGACACATTAATCGATTAGGACTCCACGTTAATCGGTTAACCAACATATTTCAATTCATGATTAAATGGTAAACTACTTATATTTTATGCTTGACACCTATACATGTTTTAGCAATTATGTTATGCCTAATATGCACATATAACATGTATGATTAATGCATGAACACATAATAAACTAGATGATATGCCTCATGAATATGATATATCAATATTAATGGCTTGCGAGACTTGCTTCTAGGTTTACCTAACCTAGACTCACTAACTAAGACACACATCCCATACTACTTAGAAATATAACTCTATTGATATAATCTAGTCTAGATATGACTCTTGAGTTCTAGGCATGTTGTTTGTTGAGTCATCTTCATGCTTTTACTAACTCCTTGTCTTTATCAAAACATCGGAAAAACATTGCTAGTGCAATCCTTGACACTTTACACTTTCAACACCCTGACTTAGTGGAATTAAAATAATAGACAAGTCAAGAAATGATATACTGCGGAAGCAAAAACATTTTGAAAATGTGGAGTAATTTTTTTTTTTAAATTTAAAGTTGATTTACACTTACCTCTCCACTCTCAAACTTGTTCGAAAAGAAAACCTCACAATCGGAGAATCTCATACACTAAGAAAACCTCATACCAACTCAAAAATCATCATCAATGTCTTCCCAACGTGGTGTACATGATTCTCATAGTGATGATGATGCTACACTAAATCCACAATACAAGCAAATCGTTGTTCATAAATGAACTCCACATGGAATGACTTCCATGATGATTGTCATTCATGTAAGAAGTAAGGAAGTCAAGCTATCAGTTGAAAGGAACACAAAAGGCAAACCTATAAACTAGAAGGGTGGCAACATATTGGTAAACTACATTGGGTCGTGGTTAGGCAGAATGTACCTATAACATTCAGCAATTGGACTCATGTTAGGTTGAATATCATGAAGGTGCGTCTGGAATGAAATAATAGTAAGTTTTGTAAGTATTAGATGAGAACTAAGTGAGGGGTGAATTAGTTGTTGGGAGAAATGACCGGTTTTTCTGATTTAATATCAAAGTGTTTATGTAGTGGATTATTGATGCAGAAATCAACCAAGTTAAAGACCAAAAGTAAACACACAAAGAGAGTAGTAGAAGAAGAGTACAC
The DNA here is from genome assembly GCF_001865875.1 of Lupinus angustifolius. NCBI lineage: Eukaryota > Viridiplantae > Streptophyta > Magnoliopsida > Fabales > Fabaceae > Lupinus > Lupinus angustifolius. The sequence continues at coordinate 169,093 of NW_017727846.1, forward strand.
ATAGAATTTTATATTGGTTCATCTTCTTGTCCAACAAAGGATACAGTGAGTACTCTTGCGACACAAGAGAATTTTCTACTAGGTAATTTGATTTGCAATTACAAATTCTCTCCCCAAGACCCTTGTACCTTACATACTCACAAATATCAACCCTTGGAAAACAACATTTCCAAGTGAACTCTTTTCCCCTTCTCAACATACCCTTGTGATGAAAGTTAACAACAAGATGAAGGATATATCAATGGTCGGATTGCCTTTACAAATTTGAGAATGCTATAACCTGCAATCCTTTTGCTCTCAATAAAGTAAACAATGCACTTATTTCTTTGAAAGTTTAGAACTTAAGCACTTACAACAACTTCAGAAAAATCTGAAAGTTTAGAATCAATGTTGCAAAAGAGTGTAGAAGTTGATTCCCTATGTTATGAAAATTTGTGTATGGATTGTATTGATTATATGTGAATTGAATGTCTCAATGCCTTTAAATAGGCTTCGAATCAGTCAAAGTAATCTTCCATGGAGAGGAGACACGATTGGAATGAAACTCATTCACTTTGGATGAAAGTTGTTCATTTAAATTTGAAAATTTGGTTTCCAACACTATGGGTAATTAATTGCCAAAAGTTTATGTCCAATGTGGTAATCGATTAATACAAGTAATTGATCAGTTACTCAGTGTCAATTATGCTTTTTAACTGTTTTCTCAGTCAGGTAACCTGTTACGTAGTTCTAGTAACCTGTTACCAACTACCACACAGTTTAGGTAACTTGTTACCCAGATCTAGTAATATGTTACTCAGGTCAAGTAACTCGTTACTCAACATTTTTGACATTGTATCAAGACTTATCCAAGTCATTTTTAAATAGTTTTGAGTTCTTTGAGCATTTCTACTAAATATAAATTGAGTGTAAGGATATAAGTACATATTTGAGGACTTAAACTCTAATATCCTTGAATCTTGAATCTTCTATGTCTTCATAGTCTTCTTCCATTTTCTTCATTTTGTGATCTTGGTGTCATCCTTTGAAACCGTATAATCTTGGTGTCTTCATTAAAACCGTGTCAAGGTCAAGAGCAAGATCTTCTTCAGAATCTCCCCATTTTTGATGATGAAAAACCAACATCCTTTAAAATTTGGGATTTGAATTTTTTTTTTAGATTCAACATACTTCATATGATATAACTTTGTTTGAGTTTGAGTAGGCTCCCCCTATCTAGTATGCCCCCCCCCCCCCTTTGTTTTATTGTATGTGCCTGAAAGATTATGACAGAAAAATACAACTCTAAGTTTTCTCCCCCTATTGACTTCATCAAAAAGAAGAAAATGCATATGTCTAGCATAATATATATAGATAGAGATATCGATGGGTAACAAGATATAGGTATGACTTTATACAAAGTCAAGGTCAAATTCTATTTTGATCATGCATAATAATTGATAATGCTATATAAAATGGATACAAATTTGTAAAGTCCATAGCATTTTACATAGTTCAGCAACATCCACATGTTCAAACATCAAAATAAAACTAAAAATTGATGCAAACCTCTTTGAGATTGCCTTTGTTTTGGATCAATTTTAGCTTGAAAACTTTGAGTTTGGAAACTCAAATTTGGTTTTGATGTTAATAGGACTTTTAGGCTATTTTTGGATGGGGTTGTGTACGGTAATAGTGTGAGGTCTTGGCTGGGTTATATGTTAAGGCTTTGGGGATTGTTAGGTGCGGTTTTGGGAATATTATCTACCCTAGGTTTGTGTTTATTTAGAGGTGTTTTTTGGGGCTGCTCGATTGAAGATTTGTGAATGTTTAGGGAAGTATTTTAGGATGGAATGTTTATGGATGGATATTGTATGAGAGATGAACAAGGTTTGAATGGAAATTATGGAAGTGTGATTAATATGTGCATGAGGCACTAGGGAAATGGAAAAGGAATGATGATGAAGCGCCACATGCAAAGGTTGCTTGATAAGCTAATGGAGTCTGCCATAAGCAAGGATGCTTGTTAAGAACAAGGTATTCACCACAATGATACTTCCTTGATAAGAATATAGACGTCGCACCGAGAGGGTGATGAGTCTTAGAATGCAGCAAGGATAATTCCTTCATAAGACCAATTGTTGGCCACAACCACAATAAGAGTAGGAGAAGTTCTCAACTAAACACTTAGATAATTATCTCAAATTCAACTTGATTCATTCATCATCAAAAGCATACATAAATAGGAATTCTGAAATTGACTAAGTCCTATTTCGAAATTTAAAATCCTAATTAAAAATGTAATTAAATGGTCTTTAGTGGGAGTTTAATGGCTGATTTGTTTTGGTATGGAGTTTGTCGAATTCCCTTGAGTATTCAACCATGTATTTATTTATTTTTTTGTGCCTTGCTTGGCTGAGTTTGAATTTGGACGGATTCCTCAAGGAAAGAGCATGAAAAGGAAAGCTCATAATTGCTTGGATCTTCATGTTTTTGTCCTTGAGTTTGAATCCAAATGATAAGTGAATCTTCTTGCCTTCACACGTCCAAATTCATAGCTTTTAGGCTGATTTCTTCCTTTAGCATGATTAAGGAAAGCATTCATTGCCATAATGTGCTCCCATGTGTGTTGCTTCTATTTAGGAATAATGTTAAAGCTGAAAATTATCCTCCTTACCTGGAGTGCATGTCCAAATCAGATTGGAGACTTGGTTTGGAACAAATATGGAAAGAAATCATCACCCACCTTGGTCTTCATGCCTCTTTTGTTTAGGAAACAATTTTCATGGTATGATGAGCCATTGATTGTTTCCATGTATAGAACCACACGTGTTCTCCATAATAGGTAAGGCTTTGAAATAACACGCCTATCTCAATTAGGAATGAATCCATTGACATTCATTCTCTTAAAGCCTCTTATGATTCCAATAAGGCAAGGATTTGAATTGGCTTCCTCATTATGGTAGTATTTCTCAGGCCTCATCCATCTTGGTTGAGCTTTGACTTGGATGTCTTGATCAGTTGCCTAAACCGAATGGCCTTCTTATGAAATGGCTTGAATTGAATTCATGTCTTAACCATGCCACCTTGATTGACTTAGCCATGCCTAATCAATCCAATTGGTCATTAATGGACCATGATACAAGTAATTAAATTCTCAACCCTCATATTACATGACCCCCCTTTGTTTTATTGTATGTGCCTGAAAGATTATGACAGAAAAATACAACTCTAAGTTTTCTCCCCCTATTGACTTCATCAAAAAGAAGAAAATGCATATGTCTAGCATAATATATATAGATAGAGATATCGATGGGTAACAAGATATAGGTATGACTTTATACAAAGTCAAGGTCAAATTCTATTTTGATCATGCATAATAATTGATAATGCTATATAAAATGGATACAAATTTGTAAAGTCCATAGCATTTTACATAGTTCAGCAACATCCACATGTTCAAACATCAAAATAAAACTAAAAATTGATGCAAACCTCTTTGAGATTGCCTTTGTTTTGGATCAATTTTAGCTTGAAAACTTTGAGTTTGGAAACTCAAATTTGGTTTTGATGTTAATAGGACTTTTAGGCTATTTTTGGATGGGGTTGTGTACGGTAATAGTGTGAGGTCTTGGCTGGGTTATATGTTAAGGCTTTGGGGATTGTTAGGTGCGGTTTTGGGAATATTATCTACCCTAGGTTTGTGTTTATTTAGAGGTGTTTTTTGGGGCTGCTCGATTGAAGATTTGTGAATGTTTAGGGAAGTATTTTAGGATGGAATGTTTATGGATGGATATTGTATGAGAGATGAACAAGGTTTGAATGGAAATTATGGAAGTGTGATTAATATGTGCATGAGGCACTAGGGAAATGGAAAAGGAATGATGATGAAGCGCCACATGCAAAGGTTGCTTGATAAGCTAATGGAGTCTGCCATAAGCAAGGATGCTTGTTAAGAACAAGGTATTCACCACAATGATACTTCCTTGATAAGAATATAGACGTCGCACCGAGAGGGTGATGAGTCTTAGAATGCAGCAAGGATAATTCCTTCATAAGACCAATTGTTGGCCACAACCACAATAAGAGTAGGAGAAGTTCTCAACTAAACACTTAGATAATTATCTCAAATTCAACTTGATTCATTCATCATCAAAAGCATACATAAATAGGAATTCTGAAATTGACTAAGTCCTATTTCGAAATTTAAAATCCTAATTAAAAATGTAATTAAATGGTCTTTAGTGGGAGTTTAATGGCTGATTTGTTTTGGTATGGAGTTTGTCGAATTCCCTTGAGTATTCAACCATGTATTTATTTATTTTTTTGTGCCTTGCTTGGCTGAGTTTGAATTTGGACGGATTCCTCAAGGAAAGAGCATGAAAAGGAAAGCTCATAATTGCTTGGATCTTCATGTTTTTGTCCTTGAGTTTGAATCCAAATGATAAGTGAATCTTCTTGCCTTCACACGTCCAAATTCATAGCTTTTAGGCTGATTTCTTCCTTTAGCATGATTAAGGAAAGCATTCATTGCCATAATGTGCTCCCATGTGTGTTGCTTCTATTTAGGAATAATGTTAAAGCTGAAAATTATCCTCCTTACCTGGAGTGCATGTCCAAATCAGATTGGAGACTTGGTTTGGAACAAATATGGAAAGAAATCATCACCCACCTTGGTCTTCATGCCTCTTTTGTTTAGGAAACAATTTTCATGGTATGATGAGCCATTGATTGTTTCCATGTATAGAACCACACGTGTTCTCCATAATAGGTAAGGCTTTGAAATAACACGCCTATCTCAATTAGGAATGAATCCATTGACATTCATTCTCTTAAAGCCTCTTATGATTCCAATAAGGCAAGGATTTGAATTGGCTTCCTCATTATGGTAGTATTTCTCAGGCCTCATCCATCTTGGTTGAGCTTTGACTTGGATGTCTTGATCAGTTGCCTAAACCGAATGGCCTTCTTATGAAATGGCTTGAATTGAATTCATGTCTTAACCATGCCACCTTGATTGACTTAGCCATGCCTAATCAATCCAATTGGTCATTAATGGACCATGATACAAGTAATTAAATTCTCAACCCTCATATTACATGATGTAAATAAAATATTTAACAATAATTTGAAATACTCTTAAAATTACATATGAAAATTAATCTCATTTGTTCATGCAATAAAATAAAAACAACTACCACATAACACTTAAGGACATGAATGTCTTTCCTCCATGTAATCTCTAGGGTTAATTGAGTCCTTTATGACCTTAAGGAGTCCTGATTTGGCTTTGGCCCTAGTGATAGGAGTGGATTCTGAGGTGGAAGATTAAGCACAGAATGAGGTTTGAGTACGACAGTCAGCATAAGGATTTTTTAGGTTAGCAGCTTGTTGAACACTATGATGCTTATAAATCATATCAATGGGATCTCGAAATATTTCCATCTTGTGGATCACATCCACATCAAATTTGTTATCTCAAGCATCATGTAGGATCTTAGACTGACTAGCAAAGGAACCATCATAATACTCAAGTATAGCAGTTATGATGATAATATAAGATAAGGGTCCAAAATCACATGGCCCAGATTTTTTTCATTATCATTAATATTCAATTAATTGGCACATTATGCCTCCCTCACATCTTGCTCTTCATCTCTTTGTTTCTCCTCTTCTCCATAGTTTGAATTTTGTGCAAGGGTTCGCACTGCTACCCTGGGAGTAGGTGTAGCCACCTTGTTCCTCAGCCGGCCTACAATTAGGGGGAGGAACCCTATTTCTATGAGAATTAGGGGGAGGCGTAGAAACAACATTATAAAGTGTAACTTTTATATTTTTTTAATGTTTTAAACACAATATTTTCCGATGCAATTTTTGTACCTTTAAATCCTTAATGGAGGCTCATACTAACTGATTAACATTTTGAGAAAGAAATTATAATCATTGGTGGAATTGTTTGTTGCCTTAAGGTCTTGTTTGAATTGAATCTTGAGTTACTCGATGTTCAAGTGACATTCGAAGACGAGATAGTTTACTGCAAAAAAATTTACATTATGATCAGGAGGAATGTGGACAAATAATACATAAAATGGTGGTTGAATATTCTTTTCTATCTCCTTTATTTGAGGGACTAAAAGTATAATTTCTTTCTCCTAGGAATTAAAGTAATGAGTGACTATATAATTTAAAACAATTGCATTCCTAAAATTTACTTGAGACATTTGATTAAGTTTAAGAGTAGTATCGTAATCATTGACATAAAAATAAACTAAAACCACATGGAAGATACTTGCTGGGCTTGAACCGCAACTACTTTGCATAAAGTCAACCCTATTCAGGCGGGATAGGATCATTATGTGCGGTAAAACTCATTTTTTATCAAATATTTAATGTAATTGTATTTTCAAAAACTCAAACTCGATACCTAGAATCATAACCACACCAATTAATCTACACACTTACACCAATATGTTTTTAACCTAAATTCACCAAATAATTATTCTCAAATACTAGAACTACCATTCTTATCATTTACCATTCACATGGAGCATGATGGTGAAATAGTGAGCAAATTAAGGATTAGAATAAAAGTAATGACGGAGAAATATGATAATATAACTGTATTAAAGTTTTAATTTTAGTCAAAGGAGCTAATTCCATTTCCTCCTAATAATTAACTTCGAAAGCGGTTTTGGATTGAAATGAGAAAGCAATAAAATCAAATTGAATCAAGAGAAAAAGTTACAATTATTTAAAAAATTGCAAGAAAATTCAAAAGTTGTTGACCACACGGTTGGTCATAGATGGACAAACATTTCTGTAAGCTTATATGCTTTAACTCTTCAATGCAAACCATTAACCTTGGTTCCAATCCTTCTTCCTTCTGTTGGGCTTTGATTACGGCCACCATGACATGTTATAATGTCTTTTTGGTATTTCTTGTTCTTGTCATTGTCATAAGACTTGGAATTCTTAATATTGCTTATCCTTATACATGTCCTCATTATCCCCACATTCTTGGAATGGATCTGTCCTCAAATATGGATGGTCATTCCATCATCAAAGAGAGCTACGTCATCAACATTGAAAGTAGAATTTTCATTATACTCACTAGGTCCATCTATTTTGCAGGCATTTTCGTTGATCTTCTTGATCTCTTGGAAAAGGTCATCTCATCTTGGTTGTAATTTTGATTTTCTTTGACAGAGAAACCTTTTATTCCTCAAGTGTACCCACACCAAATCTTTGTGCTCAAACAACACTATTTTCTTCCCTTGTTGGTTGCTTGGCATAAGTGGCAATTATCTTCTCAACATGAGTGTTTATGCAACTTTTTCACGGAGTCAACTTTAGAATGTGCATCTTTATGTTTTAAAATTGAAATGTTAGGTATAAGAAATAAATCAAGTGGGGCATGTATAGTATATTACCGCAAATAGAGCTTAAAGTTCTAAACTCTATGGTAATGTCTTTGCCTTTGATAAGAGAGAATATTTTATTATTCTTTAACGTTAAATTGTAGTAAAACACCCTTATAAGTTCAGGATAATAGGCAAAATACGTTTCACAAAACTCAAAGAGTCTTTATTGCTTAAAGAGGGTAGGGAAAATAAAATCATTATTCTCAAAAGAACTTAACATACCATACTTAGGAATAAAATTGGGTCTTTGTAGAAATTTCTCCTTGAAGAATTTGCGTTGGTCCTCATTGCCAGAAGTCGCGCCAAATGCAATATGTTGATCTCATCAGAGGTTGGTTTCCTTCCAAGAGTCACATTGGTGCATTGTTTCTTGGTTCTGGAGGATGAAGCCATGAAATTGAGTTTTTGAAAAGCTAAGTTTTGTAGGTATGGAGATTTGTGGGTTTTTCATTTTAATCAGTAGACATGAAAATGATGATTTAAAAGTGTTTAGAAATGAAAATATGGTATGAATTAACTCAAAAATCACTAAAAACAATTAAGAATGGTGGTTTTTCAAAGTTTGGGGGTTACCACATTTGAGAGAGTGAAATGGAGAAGATGAAGTTTGAAAAATAAGAGATTTAGCCTTAAATTGTATAGAGTGTAATCGGTAACCACTATTGAGTAATCGATTCTCATTCTTACTGTCTAGATAATTAACCGATTATTCAATAGTGTAATTGATTACATTGTCCAGTTTTTGAATATTTAGGCTATGTGATTCCTTGTAATCGATTACCATATTGTAATAATGGATTACACACCCCGAAATAGTAAAAATTAAGCAATTTAAAGCACATTTAGGCATGAGATACATATAATAAGCTCATAATTTCAAATATATAAACATGTTTAGGACAAATAAGTTTCATCAAGAATGCCTAATTCTCGTCTAAATTTATACAAAGATACTTTAGCTAAAGGTTTAATAATGATATATGCTAATTGGTCATGTGTATCAACAAATTACAAGAAAACTTATTTCTTTTGGACATGATCCCTAAGGAAGTGACAACTTATATCAATATGTTTGGTTTGAGAATGCATAATTGAATTCTTTGTAAGGTTTATAGCACTAGTGTTATCACATCTTAAGGGAATGCATCCAAGTCTAATCCATAATCTCGCAGTTGTTGCTTGAGCCATAATACTTGGGCACAATAACTTCATGTTGCTATGTATTTTGCCTCAACACTACTTAGAGCAACACATGCTTACTTTTTAAAAGACCATGAGACTAGAGCATTTCCGAGTCCTCTTAGTTTTGCATCCAGCAAAATCTGAATCTGAATATCCCACCAAGTCGCATAGACTTCCTTTAGGATACCATAGTCCTACATCAAGTGCGCCTTTAAGATATTTTAATATTCTTTTCACGCTAGTAAGATGTGACTCTTTAGGCTTAGGTTGATAATGTGCACAAAGACAAATACTAAACATGATATCAGGTCTACTTGCAGTAAGATAAAGAAGGGAACCAATCATAGTTGGATTCTTAGAGATGTTAACCTAATAGCTTAAAGTCTAGCAACCGAAGCAAAGGTTTCGCCAAAGTTGATACCTTCCTCATAGTTGTATCCGTATGCTACAAGTCTTGCTTTATTTCATATAATAATACCATTTTCATCTGATTTATTTCGAAGGACCCAATGTGTTCCTATAACATGTCTATCCTTAGGTATAGGAACAAGTTCCCAAACTTCATTTATCTCAAACTTGTTAAGTTCTTCTAGTATAGCATGAATCTAGTGTTCATCCTCGATTGTATCGTCAATCTTGTATGGTTCCACGTGAGAAATGGTATCAGTGGACAAAACACACCTAGAAGGAGGAGTTGAATAGGTATAGAGGTTATCAATTCTCGCTTTTTGCACCAAAGCCATATTCTGGAAAAAGCCACAGTTAATCGATTAACTCCAAGCCTTAATCGATTAATGCATATAAAAACAGCAAGATGTAGACATGCTTCTTGCACAACAAGTCACCGACGTTCAAGAATAGATAATGCATATATTTTTATACAGCATTAAACTAGATGCAGCAACCAAACAGTATCCAAAATGTCAGCCAATATCATGCAATAATAAGACTTGAAATGTAAAGAGATTAGGGATAGAAGAAGCTTGCAACACGGAAATTTTATCCTGGTTCGTTTGCGGGTCCACTTGCAAACTACACCCAAACCTCCCCTTCTGATATTGGGAGATTTTTATTCACTAATATTGAACATAATGTATAGTTAAATGCAAACATCCAATACAACACTTAGATGCTCCCTTCTTGAATCCAAGAACCCACTTTCTTGGTTTGACTCTCTTTCAATCGCCCAAGAAAACCTTTCTTGCGATCTAGCCCTAGCCAAGAACTCGTTCTAAACTCAAGACCTCTAATTCTTGGTGAAGACCCACCGAATCTCTTAGGTGATAAGACACCAAGAGACAAATTCCCTAATGCAAAATAGTACACAAAACTGAGTGTTATAAAACACACTTTGCTCAAAATATTAAAATAAAAACTCAACTAAAACCCATATACAAAACTCACAAGATAATATGAATATGTATGAGTTTAGGAAAATGCATAAAAGATGTATAAGTAACATGTATGATTAATGCATGAACACATAATGATCTAGATGAAATATCTCAGGTAAATGAAATGATTACTTTTAAGGCTTGTGAGAATTGCATCTAGGTTTATCGAACCTAAACTCAATATCTAAGGCACACATCTTAGACTTCTAAAAAAACTCTATTAAAGAACCTAGTCTAGATATGAAACCCTTGAGTCCACGACATGTTAATTTGTTGAATCATCTTCAAGCTTTCACTAAGTCCTTGTATTCATCAAAACATAGGCAAACTCCAATACTGCTCTACTTGACAATTTGCACTTTCAATCTCCCCTTTTTGGATGATGACAAACTCCACATCACATCTTGTTTGATGAAGACTTGATGATGGTTATAGAATGCAATGGTTTTGAATTCCAAAGTTAAAGTGCATTTCTCCCCCTTAATGTAAGTAGGTAGCGAAAACAAACGGAAAGTAAATGTTACTATTTACAACCTACAAACACATCAAACAACAAAGCAACATTTCTCCCCCGTTTGATATTATCAAAAAGATAAACTAATTAATCTAGTCAAAAGTATGAAGAGTTATGTAATTATAACAAAACTGTGATCAATTAATTAATTTGGGAATTTAACTAATTAACCATTTGTAAGAAGCTTGAACAAATGCTCTTGTTAACATCATTTAATCGATCAAATACCTGGTTTTAATCGATTAAATGGACAAAAAATAGTGAATGAACAGTTTTAATGGCATAGATGGTTATACAATAACTAGTTTAGCATATAATGATTAAGCATTGATATAATAGCATGTAAACAGCAGGCTTAACCATACAAAATAGATGCATATAACCAACATGGTCAAGAACCATTAAACACTCCTTCATACTATTTGTGACATAAGTAAACATATGATGTAAGCAATTAAAAAGCCAGTAACATACAAAGTTCAACAACATGCATATCAAGTTATAAAAAGTAAACGCAATGAGATCAATGCAAAATAGATTTGAAAGTTTCAAACATTCTTTCATTCATTGATCAAGTGATTTACAAAAAGTAATAAGAGCAGTACACAATTCGATTTTAACAGCACAAAACAAATTCATTCATAGCATGTTATGTTATTACATTGTTCAAGTCAAAGGACAAAAACAAACTAAACGAGTTTGGAAAATTACAATGCAACAACCAAAAGATTACACAAACCACAAAATTTCTAACATTAGCAACTAACTAGGACACACTAGACATCCTAAGCTAGCTAGGAGGTGGTTGCGGAAAACTTATTGAGTAGCTCTAATTTAAGTTTGAGGAATAATTACCGGATCAATTTAATACAAGAAGACATATTTTGTGAGGTTAGGGTTTGAAGGAACATAACCCAAAACTGTGTTTGAATCTGTTTTATTACTGCACTTAATTGATTAACCTCTGTGTTAATCAATTAACGGGATTAAAATTTTAACGCAGTTAATCCATTATGTTCCAGCTTAATCGATTAAGATTTTAAAACATTTTAGCCTAGGTAATCGATTAAGGGAACACATAATCGATTAAGATAATTTGAAAAAGCCCAAGTAATCGATTAAAATACAGAACAATCGATTAAATGAGTCACAGAAATAGATTTTTGCACAGTTTGAATTAGTTTATAGGTTTGCTAAGATTCTAAGACATAGATCTATTCTAGTATCTAATGTGCACTTAACACAGAGCCAAAATAGCATATACAAGCAAGAATGCATTTTACAATTAAGACTACATGCATATTATGGCGATAAGTGAACTTTTAGAATTTTCTAGAAATGAAGCATGCATTAAAACACTTAGGTAATATATCGGATACCAATTGTTAGGATAATATTTATCACGATATTAGGTTACCTCACATGCTTTACCTCATCTTTATCAAGATGTTTGAAGTTTGCCATATTTGATGTTTTCTTTGGCCTTTCTTCAATTTGTGATTCTTGTCCTTTTCTTGCATAAAATATCAATTCTAGAAGTATTTATCCTCATTTTTACCTACAAAACAGTAAGCATACCATTCCTCTCCTCTTTTGGAGATTGCTTAATCAAGCATTAAATTCGCATAAGCTTTCCAAAAAAAGCATAGTTTTTGTTAAGTTTGCATTAATGTGAGATTTAACTAGTTGTGCTTCAACATGATTAGAAAATTCTTAATGGTGTTTCAATATTTACATATCAATCAAAACATGGTTAAAGGATTCATATACTTATTCAATAATATCATGTTTTCATTTGAGAGCATGTAAATGTGAAATATAAAGCATTAGGCTTAAAAATGATTTTTGGGGGATATCATGACTCTTGAGTTTATGGCCTTGCTATGATTTCATTTTAGAATATATCTATGACACTTAAGGTATGGAATGCTTGTAGTTAAGAAACGATACCTTGTTTTACCTTTGTTGCACAATGCTTCCTATCTTCAACCATTTGTGATGACATGTTGCTCATAGGTGTCATAGTCTCCTTTCCTTTGGTACAAAGTCAAAGAAGTTTGATCTTCTCACCTTCTTATGTGCCTACAACACTTGTTGCCCATATGAAAGTTCAAGTCCATATGTCCTTAGGCACACCTACAAAACACAATTAATTACTTTTCTTGGGTACCAAACTAAGCTTGGGTCCCTTGATCTTAGTAGCCTGTGGATTTTGTTTCTTAGTAATCCACATACAATATCCATTTGGAACATCATGCATTATAACATTACATGCATTTAAGGTATGACCATACAATCCACAATAAAAGCTAGTAGGTGATTCACGATGTGGAATTTTCAGAACATTTACTTGTTTCTTGTGAAATGTGTTATTTACTTGCATATATTCCATACTAGATTTAATCCCATCATTTTTATATATAGCAAGTAAGTTTTTTGAATTGTAATAACTAGATGTGAAATTAGCAAGTTTATCATTTAAGACATTATGTTCATTTTTTCATGCGAATGCAACTTTCACAAATAGATGACACATTTAAGTTAGAAGTACAATCACATGAAGAGTTAGCGTATTTAGCAACTAAGGTTTCGTTTTCAATTTTCTGCATATCAATGAAATTTTGTAATTCACATATTTTCATTTCATGATCTAAAATTAACCTTTTGCTATCCATGCACTTTTTAGCTAACATTTTAAGTTCGTCATGCATTTCAACATAAGCATCATATAGCATGTTATATGTGAGAGATATATCAGAATTCGAACTAGAATCGTATGAGTATACCTCACTAGGCTCATCTTGCTCCCTTACTTTGCAAGACTTCAAATTTTGGGCCATTAGACAAATCTTGTGTGATTCTTCATCTTACAAGATGCTTGTTGACGAATTGTCCTCTTCAGGTTCATCCCAAACAATGTATGCCTTCTTAGCTTTGATGTCCTGAGAGTCTTTCTTGTAATCTTGTTCTATCTTCTTGGAAGGTGTAGGGCATGTGTACCTCATGTGTCCTACTTTCCTTTTCTTATGGCAAGATTCATTGTCTTTGGATTCTTGCTCATCTTGATCGAACTATCTTCATCTTCCTTGTGAAGCTTCTTGGTTCCTCCATTCTTTCTTATGTACTTTCTGAATTTGTTGATAATAAGGGACATGGCTTCATCATTCGTGTCGGAATCGGACTCACTATCATCAAATATCTCATTTTGACTTCTTGCATCTGATCGTGTTGCTTTGAAGGAGGTTTCTTTGATGTTCTTGTTCATTTGTTCATTGAGTGTCAAATGTTATAATTCTTGCTCATGTTCTTGAAGTTTGCCAAACAGAGTTGCGAGCGTCATTTGTTCCAAGTCCTTTGACTCCATAATGACAATCACCTTGGGTTGCCATTTCCTGCCTAGACATCTCAACACTTTAACAGTTAGTTCATGTTTGGCAAATGATTTATCTAATGCAATGAGATGATTAACAATATGAGTAAATCATTTTTGTAAATCAGAAATAGACTCATGTGGAAACATGCAAAACAATTCATACTCATGCATCAATGTATTCAATCTAGAAAGTTTGACCTCACTAGTGCCTTCATGGATCACTTGTAAAGTGTCCCACATTTCCTTGGCACTACCGCACTGAGAAACTCTAAAGATCACATCATATGAGAGTGCGAAAGTTATAATGTTTATCGCTTTTAATTCAAATTGATTTTTTCTCTTTTCCTCGTTGGTCAAGAGACTGCTAGGTTTCTCTTTCGTTTTTTCGTTAACTACTTGTAGTGGAACGAAAGGTCCATTTTCCACGGAATCCCAAATTTCTGTGTCGATGGCCTCAATAAAAATCCTCTTTCGGATTTTGCAGTAAGCGTATCCGTCGCGACTTAATACGGGAGGGTGGTAAATGGATGCATCATCACCGCCGAAGGGATTAGGGGAACCCATTTACTTTCCCTTTAGGATCACGCGTATGCGGTTTAGCTAGCACGACGTACTAGCTCTAATACCACTTTTTAGGTATTAGTGGACATAACACACCTAGAAGGGGGGTTAAATAGGTGTAGCGGTTATCAATTCTCGCTTTTCGCATCAAAGCCCTATTCTGGAAAAATCCCTAGTTAATTGATTAACTCCAAGCCTTAATCGATTAATGCATATAAACACAACAAGATGCAGACAGGCTTTTTTCACAGCAAGTCAGTGATGTTCAAAAACAGATAAAGCATACATTTTTATACATAATTAAACTAGATGCAACAACCTAACAGTATCCAAAATATCAGCCAATATCATGCAATAATAAGACTTGAAATGTAAAGAGATTAGGGATACAAAAATATTGCAACCCGAACATTTATCATGGTTCATTTGTGGGTCCACTTGCAAACTACATCCAAGCCTCCCCTTCTGATCTTGGGAGATTTTTCTTCACTAATATTAAACAGAATGTACAGTTACATGCAAACATCCAATACAACACTTAGATGCTCCCTTCTTGAATCTAAGAACCCACTTTCTTGGTTTGACTCTGTTTCAATCACCCAAGAAAACCTTTCTTACGATCTAGCCCCACCCAAGAACTCGTTCTAAACACAAGACCTCTAAGTCTTGGTGAAGGCACACTGAATCTCTTAGGTGATAAGAAACCAAGAGACAAATTCCCTAATGCAAAATAGTACACAAAACTGAGTTTTATAAAGCACACTTTTGCTAAAAATATTACAATGCAAACTCCACTAAAACCCATATACAAAATTCACAAGATAATATGAATATGTATGAGTTCGGGAAAATGCAGAAACACATAATTTCTACCCTAGAATTCGCTTAAAGAAATACAAGAAAACATGTAAGAAAATATAGGAATGTTTAACATATAAACCACATGAAATATGATGACAATCAAAGCCTAAGCATGATACTATCACTCTCTATCTCACAATGCATTTCATTCTGCGTATATGACACAATTAAGCATGAAAATATGCACCTAGCAATTTCTAAAAATGAATTATATGATATTGTACATGTTCTGAAATCACAGTCTTTATAGAAAACCATTCTGAGTCCTAATTAATTGATTAAGTACCCATTTAATCGATTAACGGGTTCTTGAAAATAATTGTATTCTGATTTTCAGTTTTTTGTTGGAACTGTAATCTCGTTAATTGATTAACGTATCTCTTAATCGATTAACTTGCACATTTTGAGCTTATTTAATAATGCTAAACAACATATATGTTATGCTTATCAACTATCCATGTTTTACTAATATATTATGCCTAAGATGCACAAGTAACATGTATGTTTAATGCATGACACATAATGATCTAGATGGAATATTTCATGTAAATGAAATGATTACTTTTAAAGCTTATGAGACTTGCATCTAGGTTTGCCTAACCTAAACTCAATATCTAAGTGACACATCTTAGACATCTAAAAAAACTCTATTAAAGAACCTCGTCTAGATATGAAACCCTTGAGTCCACGACATGTTGATTTGTTGAATCATCTTCAAGCTTTTACTAAGTCTTTGTCTTCATCAAAACGTAGGCAAACTCCAATAGAGCTCTACTTGACAATTTGCACTTTCAAAAAGGCCATGTTTAGACAAGCATCATTCAATTTTAGGCGAGTAGTAATTCCCTTACTTATATCACCAATGATGTTGTCAATAGGATGATATTGATGGGTTCTCCGTTCTTTAGGTAATCATAATGAATATGCTCTTCTTGTGTTGGCTGTAACATCGCTAATTATATTTTCAAAGGATGAACTAGAAAAATCATCATCATCAAGCATGGATTTTTCTTTCAAGGTTGGATTAGATTCATCAAAAGTTACATGAATGGATTCTTCCATGGCCATGGTTCTCTTATTAAAGATTCTAAAAGCTTTTCTTGTAAGTGAATAGCCAAGGAAAACTCCTTCCCTGACTTTTGCATCAAACTTTCTTAAGTTTTCCTTACTATTATTTAGCATATAACATTTGCAGCCAAACACGTGCAAGTGAGAAATATTTGGCTTTCTATCTTTGAAGAGTTCATAGGGTTTTTCTTTATAATAGGTCTTATTAAAACTCGGTTGGAAACATAACATTTTGTAATGACTTCTTCAGCCCAAAATTATTCTGGAAGATTAGTTTCATTCAACATTGTACGTGCTAGTTCTTCCAAAGATCTATTCCTTCTCTTTAAAACACCATTTTGTTGTGGTGTTTTGGGAGCAGGGAAATTGTGAGGGATACCATTATCATCACAAAATTCTTCAATAGAAACATTTTGAAATTCTCCTCCATGATCACTTCATATAGTAGCTATTTTCAAAGATGTTTCATTTTGAAATCCCTCAACATATTTGCTAAAGGCATTAAATGCCTCATTCTTGTGTACCAAGAACAGATTCCAAGTGTATCTTGAAAAGTTTGCTACTATCACAAGAGGATAGTAGTTACCACCGAAACTTTTAGTTCGAGAGGGGCCAAATATGTTCATGTGTAGTAACTGCAATGGTCTATCAGAAGAAACCATATGCCTTGGTTTGAAAGAAGTTTTGGTTTTGTTTCCCTTTTTCAAAGCACTACATAGTTTTTCTTTAACAAACTTCATATTGGGTAAACCAACAACTAAATCTTTCTTGATCAGTTTACTTAAATGATCCATATGTATATGAGCAATTCTCCTATGCCATAACCATGCATCATGATCATTAATAGCTAAACATTTAATGGGAAGTAAAGAATCATTAAAAGCAATCATTTAAGTATTATTAATTCTCTTACCAATAAGTTTAGAGTTTTCGGATACCTTAATATCAATAATGCACTTGTCGGGATAGAAAGCCACATGGAAACCTTTCTCACAAAGTTGACTTATACTGAGTAAGTTGTGCTTGAGTCCCTCAACATATAGATCTCATTCTATTATAGTAGAAGGTGGCTTCCCGACTCTACCAACTCCAAGAATTCTTCCTTTGTCCCTCGGAGTAAGGACATCAAAATTTCCTTTGTCGTCTGTCATATGTTTTGAGCAGCAGCTATCCAAATACCATAAATCGTTGGCGGCTCCCAAATATTCCTAGAAAATAGGTTAAGTAATATTAGATACCCAATTCAAGTTGGGTCCTACAGGGTTAGCACCTTTCTCTACCCATTGAAAATGTCCTAAGGGTACACCATATTTTCTAATCATGCAAGTATTATGTGTATGACCATATTTTTCACAGCAAGTGCAGATGGGTTGATGCTTTTGTATCCTAGTTTTAGATTTTAAAACATGATGAGTATGGACACCTTGCTTTAGAAAAATTATTTTTGTAGGCACTTCCTTTTTCTTATATAAGGAGGTTTGGAAAAACCAAGACCTATACGGTCGGTGGAGTTTCTTTGTATTTTCAACATGTTATCCAATTTTATACAACTCTTGTTTAGACAATTGAGTTTAAGACTCAAAGTAGAAACTATATTTTCAAGAGCAATACAATTTGGACAAGAAGAAGAAGTTTTATTTTGGAATGCGTCAAACTCATTCTTTTGTTTAAAACATATTTTGATGAGTTTGACGTATTCACTATACAATTAAAACATTTTTTATTTCAAAAAATGATGGCTTATATAAAGGTTCAGTTTCACTTACCTCCTCATCATCAGAATGATGAGACGCCATTAGAGAGAGATGAGCTTGTTCTTCATTTTCTGGTTCTAAAGTGGAACTTCAGTCATTATTATCCCATGCAATGTAAGCCTATCTACTAGTCTTGTTTTCAGGTTTTGCCTCGAGAGGATTCTTATTCAGTGTAGGACAATCCATCTTCATGAGACCAGGTTTTCCACATTCAAAACAATTAATGTTATGATTTGAATTGGACACTTCATTGCTCTTGGTGAATTTTCTTTATTGTCCAACCTTGCCACTTTTGTTTCTTTTATGAAATGTGATGATCTTTTTCACCAGCATGCACCTCAGATTTTGCTTTAAGAGAAATATTCTTTCTCTTCTTCTCTTGTTCTTTATGTTGTTCAAGTTGGCTTAATTCTAACTCATGCTCTTGCAACTTTCCAAAGAGA
This sequence comes from Lupinus angustifolius, assembly GCF_001865875.1. Lineage (NCBI taxonomy): Eukaryota > Viridiplantae > Streptophyta > Magnoliopsida > Fabales > Fabaceae > Lupinus > Lupinus angustifolius. The sequence continues at coordinate 187,643 of NW_017727846.1, forward strand.
GCAGCCAACGACATCATTGATAGACTTTTCATTTCAGAGATGGTTGTCACCTTGGGTTTTCATTGACTTGTAACTGATCTTAGAACTTTTTCCTCCTTAGCAGATTTCCTTAGCAGATTTGCAATTTGATACTCTAAAGAACTCGTCAATGCCAAGGGCTGAAGTGAGGATGTTCTTAGCTTTAAGATCATATTGCACTTTCTTCTTATCTTCATCATTCCAAGATGATTTTGGCTTTACTTCCCTTACACCATTAACAAGAGTAAAAGGTTCATAAGGTCCTTCCTCAATCGCATTCCATATGTCCCGGTCTTGAGACTCTATCAATATTTTGATCCTGATTTTCCAGAAATCATAGCATTCTCCAACGAAGCTTGGAGGGCGAATGAGGTTGGAACCTTCTCCCAAAAATTACCTTGAGGTCATCTGTGTAGTAGGATTAGTTTGAGAATAAATTTCCCAAAATAAACTTTGATACCAATTGTAAGTATTACATGGCAACTAAGGGGGTGAATTAGTTGTTGGGAGAAATGGCCAATTTTTCTGATTTAATATCAACCAAGTTAAAGACCAAAATTAAACACACAAAGAGAGTAGAAGAAGGAGAGTACATAGAGAATTTTATATTGGTTCACCTTCTTGTCCATCGAAGGTTAATCCAGTACTCTTGCCACATAAGAGATTCTTCCACTAGAAAATTTGAGTTGCAATTACAAATTATCTCCCCAAGATTCTTGTACCTTACACACACTCATAACTATCTCCCAATCTCAGTGTAAGATTCTTGTACCTTACACAGAGAATTCGAAAAGAGGTACAGAAAATTTATAATCAAACTATGACAATTTATCTAAAAAGTGTTGAATTAAGTTGGTTTTGCATAAATTCCATAAAAAGTATATGAAAATTAAGTATTTTTGGCACTTATGAACTCCCCCCAACTTAAGACTTTGTTTGTCCTCAAACAAATGGTAAAGTACATCTGAATTGGTTTTGGCTAATTTTCAAGATTAGATTAACATGATTTCATATTTTTCTTAACCATGCTCAAAACTTTACAATGAGATTTTTCAAAATTTGTGAATTTCACACATAATGCTTCAAACATCAATCTCATTCTTATGTTCATAAAAAACGTGTAACAAACCCAAGGCCAATAATTTTCAATCAAAAAGTGTTTGTTGTGCACACAAGTTCAAAGGTAGAACTTTTCAAGGGATATAAGTGTTTCACTCAATTTTTCAATCATTTGCATGTAGTCATTTGAACTTGTTCTATGTCTTACCTATTCTCCTAAATTGAATTTTCAATCAAGGGTCACTAAGGACTTGTTTTCGGTTGTAATGAGGTTAGGCTTGAAAAAAATCATGGTTTTTCTAGATAAGCAAATTTATTTCAAGAAAGAAAAAAATTTCGAAATTTACTCAATGAAGAACTTCACTTTACTTTTCCATAATTTCTTTTCCAACATTTTTCTTTTGAACCTTGGCTCTTTTTGGCTTTTCAATTGTATTTTTCAATCTCTTTTTGTTTTTCTATTTTTTTGACAACTTTTGTTTTGTTTGTAAACAGATTATAAAATCTTTTCACTTTTCTTTTTTCATGAAGCCAAACCCACCAATTTCCCCCAAACTTATTCTTTTTCAAACACTTTAAAAATTCATTCTCTCTTTATTAGAACTTTTGTTCTAATTTTTGTTCATGGGATTATTTGAAAAAATAATTCACTTTTTTTGGCTCAAAGGGGCTTATCAAATGGTGATCCCATTTTTTGTTAGACTTTTTGGCCATTTTTTTATTAAACTAAAGAATAAACATGTCTTGATCCTTTCCTATCAATCTTATGCAATTAAGAGAACTAAATACTAAAACAAGTTTAATTAGACAAAACAAATGTTGATTTCACTCTTTTCACATCTATTTGGCTCACTCCCTCACTTAGTTTAGATTTTCACTTTTTGTTTTGAAAAATGTTTGCAACAATCATGTTCCACAATTTTAAAAATTCCATTTGCACAAAATTTTCTTGTTATGATATTATGTGATTTTTCACAAAAACAAAAGTTTTAGCCTTATATCTCATTTTGTTGAATGAAAGCTTGAAAATATGGTGAGCAATTTTTCATTCATGCAATCTTTGTCAATTTATTTCATTTAGCCAATTCAATTTGGATTTTGAAAAAACAAATTGAGTTTTTTTATGGACAAACAAATTAATTTATAAAAAAAATAGACATCCTACAAAAATTTATAATTTTCACATATTCATCAACCTTGATCCTCCTCTTTAGATGATGGCCTATACTCAAGCCAATGAAAAAATTGTTTTGGAAAGAAGATTTTTGATGAATATTGAAAATTATTTAAAACACAACTTAAACTACAAATTTGCAAACAAATATAAACACACATCATAATTTAAACTAAAATTAAAACAAGAAAGAAAATAAACAAGGTTTAAAGTACGAAAATAGGGAAATAAGTTTTTGCAAAGTATCAAATGCATAAAAACAAAGTAAAGAGAAAACTGAATTTGTTGCTTTTCTCAATCTTCTTCTTCTTCTTCATCAAGACCTTGTGATCTTCCTTCCCCCATTGAGCGTTGGTAACAAACTCCTCATAGGTTCCACCATGGAAGTGAAAGTGCAAGTGTCAAAGTGTTGCACTATTAAATTGCCTATGTTTTGATGAAGAAGATGACTCAACAAATCAACATGCCATGGACTCAAGGATCTCATATCTAGACTAAGTCTTACAAGAGTCATTTTTAGAGTCATAGATATCTGTCTTAGATATTGAGTCTAGGTTAGGTAAACTTAGGTGCAATTCTCACAAGTCTTAAATCAAATCATTTACATGAGACATGCCATCTAGATTATTATATGTTCATGCATTAATCATACATGTTATTTGTGCATCATAGGCATAATATATTGGTAAAACATGTATAGTTAATAAGCATAACATATAGGTAGTTTAACATTTTAACATTTAGCTGAAAAATATGTCAGTTAATAGATTAAGGAACGAGTTAATCGATTAACATGAATTCGGTATTAACAGATAACTGAATACCTGAAATCAGTTATTCTCAACAGTCCGTTAATCGATTAAAAGGGCACTTAATCTATTAACTCGGTCTCAGAAAGCTTTTCTATATAAACTGTGTTTTTAGATCTTGCACCATACATCATATGATTCATTTTAGAATTGCTAAGTTTCACATTTTTCGTGCTCATTTGTGTCATTTAGGCAGAGAGAAATGCTTTGTGAGATAGTGAGAGATAGTATCATGTTTAGGGTTTAACTGTGATCTAATTTGCATGTGATTAATGTGTTAACCTTTGCTATCTTTTCTTGTATGATTCTTGCATTTCTTTAGAAGAATTCTAGGATAGAAATTCTCTGTTTTCGCACATCAATTAACTCATATATATTCATGATTACTTGTGAGTCTTGTATAGGGTTTTTAGCTGAGTTTTAATTGTGATATTTTGAGCTACATTGTACTTGATAATACTCTATTTTTTGTACTGTTTTTCTGTTGTAATAAGAGAAAGCGTCTCTTAGTGTTGTACCACCAAAGAGACTTAGTGATTCTTCACCAAGACTTCGAGGTCTTGAGTTTAGAACATTTCTTGGCTGGGGTTAGATCGTAACAAAGGTTTTCTTAGGCGATTAGGTGAGTCAAACCAAGAAATTGGGTTCTTGGATTCAAGAAGGGGGCATCTAAGTTTGTGTATTGGAAGTGGGCATGTAAAAATACATTTGTTTCAATATTAGTGAAGAAAATCTCTCGAGATAAGAAAGAGAAGCCTGGATGTAGCTCGCAAGTGGACCTGCAAACAAACCAGGATAAAATTCCTTGTCGCAGGCCTTTTCTATCCTTAATATCTTTACTTTACAAGTAGTAATATTGCCTAATTTTAGCTGATAATTTGGATATTTAAAATTGCTATGTTGAGTTGAATTATGTTCAAGTATATTTGCTTTATCTGTATCTGATTATCAGTTAGTGGCTAAGCAATAAGCCACTTCGAAACTTGTTGTTGTCTATGAGTTAATCGATTAAGATAGAGTGTTAATCAATTAACTAGGGCTTTTTCCAAAATAGGGCTTCGGTGCAAAAAGCGGTAATTGGTAACTGAAACACCTATTCAACCCCCTTTTAGGTGTTTTCTGTCCACTAATACCTAACAAGTGGTATCAGAGCTAGTACGACATGCTAGCTCAACCGCATATGCGTGATCCTTAAGGGAAAACAAATAGGTTCCACCAACTCGAGACTTCAAGTCAAAGAAAGCCTACATAGTCTGGGATGTACCAGAGGAGGATACAACATCAAGCACCTCAGATGAAGAGGATACCACCAAGCTATACTTAATGACCAGAACAAATGAAGCTTGAAACTCATATTCAAATGAGGTAAACAATGAGGTATACTCTGACACCTCATCTTCTTCTTCTGATGATTTACCTCCTTATGAGGACTTATATAATGCTTATGTCGAATTGCATGAAGAATTAAAAAAATTAACTAGGATTAGTTCTGATAGAAAGCTGGTAATCCTTCTAAATGAGCAGAAAATAGTTTTGTTATAAAAAGAATTAGATAAGCTAAAACTTGAAAATGAAACTTTAGATCTAATATTTTCTTGTAATGCATGCAATTGCTCTAATGGTAATTTATGTCAATCAATTGTTTGTGAAACTTGCGAGACTTTGAAAAATGAGAGTTTAAAGCATATTGAAAAACTCACAGAGAGTCAAAATCAATTAGATAATATGCTTAGTCAAACTAGAAATGTTGGTGACGATACTGGATTGCGATATATTCCCCTTATGCGTAGAAGAAGACCATATAGGAGACCTGTAACTCGGCCTAATAAGAAATTCTATAATAAGAAAGTTCCTACATATTTCTATTGTGGCACACATGGCCACACTTCCTACTCTTGTTTTATCAGGAAGTGACTAAAACCCTTTTATCAGAAAAGGATCCAATATAATTTCGGTACCTGAAAAAGGCAAGTGATCTATTTTGCAGGTATGTCGACGAGCACATGGACAACATTGGCATCTTGATAGTGGATGCTCGAGACATATGATAGGAGATAGATCAAATTCTTAGATCTATCATTGAAAGAAAAAGGGTTTTTCACATATGGAGACAACAACAAATGAAAGATACTTGGTACCAGGACAATTGGCAACTCAACTCAGGAAGTGATCGAGAATGTACTATATATTGAAGGCCTGGAGCACAACCTATTGAGTATCAGCCAACTCTGTGACAATGGTAATCGTGTATCTTTTGACTCTGATTATTGCATAATACGTGACAATTTATCTAATAAAGTCAAATTTGTCAGACATCGTATTAACAACATCTATATGGTTAACCTAGAAGATATCACGATGTTATTTTCAAAATGTTTTGTTTCTAAAGAAAATGATATCTGGATTTGGCATAGGAGCGTCGCTCATATTCATATAAAACATCTAGATAAACTATCTAAAAATAATTTGGTTGAGTGTCTACCAAAACTTGATTTCAAAACTCATGAAACTTGTGATACTTGTCAAAAATGTAAACAAGTTAAAAACTCTTTTAGTAAAAAGAATGTAATATCCACAACAAGACCTCTAGAGCCTCTCCATATGGACTTGTTTGGACCTTCTCAAATAATGAGTTTTAGTGGTAGTTTCTATACTTTGGTAATTGTTAATGATTTCACTAGATTCACATGGACATTATTTTTATCTTCTAAGAGTGATGCATTTAAATCTTTCGAAAACCTTGCCAAACAAATTCAAAATTAGTTTAATCTTAAAATTGCATTCATTCAATCTGATCATGGTGGCGAGTTTGAAAACCACAAATTTGATGAATTTTGTAATAAACATGGTATCATGCATCAGTTCTCGGCTCCTTGTACCGCTCAGCAAAATGGAGTTGTTGAGAGGAAGAATTGAGTTCTAGAGGAGCTTCTTAGAACCATGCTAAACGAGAGCAAGGTTCCTAAGTACTTTTGGGTTGATGCGTTGCATACTGCTTGCTATGTGATAAATTGTATACTCTTGAGGCCTACTTGTTTGAAAACTCCTTATGAACTTTTAAAAGGCCACAAACCTAATATTGCTCATTTTCATGCTTTTGGATGTAAATGCTTTATTTTAAATAATTAAAAAATAGCGCTAGGAAAATTTGACTCAAAAGCGGACGAGGGTATATTTTTAGGGTATTCATTGCATAATAAAGCTTATCGAGTGTTTAATAAATATTCCATGCAAGTAGAAGAGTTGGTACATGTTCATTTTGATGAATTTTCTCTAAAAGAGAAGAGAAAGGTATTTTCTGATGATGTTGTAGGTGCTTTAGAAGAAGCATACTCTAAGGACATGGACCAGGACAATGAAGAACAAGCATAGCAAATTGGCCAAGATGAGCATCAGGACATGCCAATCACGTGGAAGACTAAGAAACATCATCCACTTGACAAAGTTATAGGTAATATCACTACTGGGGTGGTAACCCATAGTTCTTTACGTAATTTTCGTATCTTCATTGCTTTCGTATCTCAAATCGAGCCAAAGCCCATCGATGAGGCCACTGAGGATGTGCACTAGGGTATAGCTATGCAAGAAGAGCTAAACCAGTTTGAACGCAATAATGTATGGGACTTGGTCCCTAAGCCAAAAGAACATCCAGTGTTGGTACTAGACGGGTCTTCCAAAATAAACTAGATGAATATGGCTTGATTATTAGAAATAAGGCACGCTTAGTGGCCAAAGGCTACAACTAGGAGGAAGGCATCGATTATGATGAGACCAACACTCCTGTACCTAGGTTAGAGGCTATTCTATCCTTTGCATTGATTATGAACTTTAAGCTCTTTCAAATGGATGTTAAGTGCGTCTTTCTGAATGGCTACATTCAAGAGGAGGTATATGTTGATCAACCTCCCGGCTTTGAAAATTTTAAATATTTGAATCATGTATATAAGCTCAAGAAGGCTCTCTATGGCCTAAAATAGGCTCCTAGAGTTTGGTATGACAAGTTGAACTCTTTCCTCTTGGAAAAAGGGTTCATGAGGGGTATGGTTGATACTACCCTCTTTATCCGTAGATTAGATGATCATGTATTATTAGTTCAAATATACGTTGATGATATAACTTTCGGATCTACTAATAACATTCTTTGTAAAGAATTTTCTGAGATAATGTAGGGAGAATTTGAGATATCGATGATGGATGAGATGACTTTCTTCCTTGGGCTACAAATTAAACAAATGGAAAGTGGCATATTCATTCATCAATCAAAGTATTGCAAGGAGTTACTCAAAAATTTCGACATGGAAATATATAAAGAAGCCTCTACACCTATGGCGTCCACTTGCTATATAGACAAAGACGAAAAGTGAAAAGCTATTGAGGTAACAAAGTATCGAGAGATAATCGACTCTTTATTATATTTGACTGCGAGCCACCCCGATATTATGTTTAGTGTTTGCATGTGTGCTAAATTTCAAGCATTACCTAAAGATTCACATTATAGTGTTGTTAAACGCATCATGAGATATTTAAAAGGAACAATAAATATGGTATTTTGGTATCCTAGGAATGCCTCAATGTCCTTGGTACGGCTTTCCAATTCCGTCTTTGCTGGATGTAAGTTGGACCGGAAGCGCACTAGTGGGACTTGTCACTTACTAGGCAGTTCCTTAGTTGCATGGGATAGTGAAAAGCAAGCATGTGTTGCTTTATCCACCACCGAAGCGGAATACATTGTCGCTGGTGTGTGTTGCGCTCAAATCCTATGGATAAAGAAGCAACTTAAGGACTTTGGTCTTAAACTAGAAAACATCCCTATTGAATGTGATAATACAAGTGCCATAAACATATCCAAGAATCCCGTTTTGCATTCGAGAACCAAGCATATAGAAATTAGACATTATTTCTTGCGTGATCATGTTCAAAAAGGCGATTGTGTGCTTGAATTTGTTGAAACTACTAAGCAATTAGTTGATATTTTCACCAAGCCCCTCTCACGAGATACTTTCTATGGTCTTCTAAGAGAACTTGGAATCCTTGATGAAAAATATCTTGATTAAAATTGTTTAATTCTGTATTATATGCTTCACATGCTAAATGTCTAATATGCTTCAAAATGAATATTTGTTGAATGCATTCTATTCCTAAAATGACTCATGATCTAGTATAATATGCTCGATATGTATGTGTGTTTGTGTAAAATTGCTTGATATATGTTATAAATCGTTGCATGCTTCTAAAACTCAAAAACTATCTTGATTCTACAATTCTTATGATTGTTAATTGATTAAGCATTTTAATCGATTACAATGAGTTCCAGTAGCCAGCATTTATTTATCACGAAATTTAATCGATTAATGTCCCATCTTAATCGATTACTTGGGCTCATTTTTCTGAAAATCTGGAATTTTAACTATGATTATTCGATTAAGAACTTCTTTTAATCAATTAACAGCAGCAAATATAGTAGAACCATAAGCGTTTTTGCCATTTTTCTCAAAACCTCTCTATCCCATTTCTCTCAAAATCTCATAGGCAACAACATAATCTGAGTTCTTAGCCAAAAATAAGAATAAACCTCATCCTCCACCCACATTGCACTTCATTTCATTTTATTTCCTCACATATTCGTCCAAAAACACCATTTTTCCCAATTTCAAACCCCAAGGTTAGGTTCCCTCCAAAAATTCTTCTTCAACTCGGTTTTTGAAATCAAAATGGAAAGAGGACAATAAAAAAGGATTAATACAACTGCACAACGCCGACGAAGGACTCCTATTCCTACACCACTAAATCCTAATGTGAGGCAGGACATTGGAGACCTCTACTACTCTCTCATACTGCAGGAGACTCAATTGTCAAAGTTTCAGGGCAAGAAACCAACTTACATCAGGTATGCCGATTTAACCTGTCAACCTTTTGGAATTGAAGGGAAATATTTACCCTTCTTTGATTAGAGAATTTTATGCCAACTTTAGATACAATGATGGCAAGTATTGGTCTATGGTTTCTGGAAAGTTGTTTGAGCTGAGTGAGGATATTTTCTTAAATGTGGGAGGTTTATCCACCAATGGTGCTAGCATTGGTAATTGTGACTGAGTCAAGAATTCATTCGATGCTGCTGAGGTTTACAAGTCTTGTTTGAGAGGTCCCCATCTGTATATCCAAGGAGAATTAATAAAAGTTGGGTCATTATCTATGGAAAATAGACTATTGCACTATCTGATATCGTACATCTTAGTTCAGAGAAACACAACTCATGCACATCCCACTGTGAATGATTTAAGGTTTATGTATGATGTTAAGGAAAATGTTATCATGCACTAGCCTGAGGAGATTCTGAAGGTCATGTATAGTGCGTCAACATCACAATCCAATTTGCTTCCCTACAGTATATTCATTTTGAGGATTAGTGACTATCTGCATATTGATGTGTCTGATACCATCATCATGGAGTCTTTTGATAAATATCACCTGGTTCATGAAAGTCTACTTCACAATATGGGTATTTACAAGTATGGAAATACTTGGCAATACCAAGAAGATTATAACACTACTGTGGACTTGGACTTATCTGAAGATGAGGATCAGGCAGGAACGGATCAGCATAATGCAGGAACTTAGGGAGAGTCATCTGGAACAGCACCGCAGGTACCACCCTTTTGATTAGCTCAGTTGGATGCAATGGAGCAAAGGATGAATAATAGAATGGATCTACATTTTCAGACTTTGAAGGACTCTTATCATACAAATTTGGAGCAATTTGAGGAATGTCAGGTCACTAACATTGATAACCACTATCAGTCTATGAGGAGCTTTGTTCAAAACACTGTTGAAGCACAGAATGATAGGTTTTGTGCAGAATTTGAGAAGCTGAGAGTCCTCATTCAAGGAGATACTAGTCTGGCAGTTCCTGATGACACAGACCTTCCTCCGCATCCTTATATTAGAAGACCTTAGACCCTAGTTTGCCTTTGCTTTATTTCTTCAATTGGCTAATTTTCGTGTATTTTGTTATTTTGTACTCTTGAGACATATTTCTCTTTGCTTTTGTTCGGGTTGTAATAGTTTCCATCTACTTTTGCTGAACATTTATCACTTGGTACGCATGAAATAACACTTCAATCGTTACTGATTTTGTATTATATTGCCTATATCATATGCATATCTATGTCATATATAGTATGAATTACGTTTAATGGTACTTGACCATGACTGGTTATGTGCATCTATTTTGTTTGATTGAGCCTGTTGTAAACATGTTATAATAATAATGTTTGATCATTCCATGCTCAATTTGTAATTGTATAACCTTTCATGCCATTAACCTTGTTCATTTACTGTATTCTGTTATTTTAATCGATTAAATTCCTACTCTTAATCAGTTAAATCCGTGTAAACATGTGCACTTGTTCAAACTTCCTTCACCTGGTTAATTAATTGAATCCCCAAATTTAATTGATTGATTACAATTTTGATTTCATTATATAAAACTTCTTACTTTTGACTAGATTAATTCGTTTATCTTTTTGATAATGTCAAAAGGGGGATAAAGGTTGCTTTGTTGTTTAATTTGATTTTTAGGTTGTAAATAAATATTCAGCTTCCGTTGTCCAACTATACGCTTTAACTTTGAAATTGACAAACGTGCATTCTATAACCATCATCAAGCCATGCATCAAAACAAGATTTGGTGTGGATTTTGCCATCATCAAAAGGGGGGATTGAAAGTGCAAGTGTCAAAGTGTTGCACTATTAAATTGCGTATGTTTTGATGAAGACAAAGATTCATTGAAAGCTTGAAGATGACTCAACAAATGAACATTCCATGGACTCAAGGATCTCATATCTAGACTAAGTCTACAAGAGTCATTTTTAGAGTCATAGATATTTGTCTTAGATATTGAGTCTAGGTTAGGTAAACCTAGGTGCAATTCTCACAAGTCTTAAAAACAATCAAATCTGACATGAGACATGTCACGTAGATTATTATATGTTCATGCATTAATCATACATATTATTTTTGCATCATAGACATAATATATTGGTAAAACATGTATAGTTGATAAGCATAACATATAGGTAGTTTACCATTTTATCATATAGCTAAAAAATATGTCAGTTAATCGATTAAGGAACGAGTTAATCGATTAACATGAATTTGGTTTTAACAGATAACTGATTACCTGAAATCAGTTTTTCTCAAAAGCCCATTAATCGATTAAAAGGGCACTTAATCGATTAATTGGGTCTTAGAAAGCTTTTCTACATAAATTATGTTTTTAGGTCTTGCACCATATATAATCATTTCACTCATTTTAGAATTGCTAAGTTGCATATTTTTCGTGCTTATTTGTGTCATTTAGGCAGAGAGAAATGCACTGTGAGATAGTGAGAGATAGTATCATGTTTAGGGTTTAATTGTGATCTAATTGCATGTGATTAATGTATTAACATTTTCTATCTTCTTTTGCATGATTATTGCATTTCTTTAGAAGTATTCTAGGATAGAAATTCTCTGTTTTCGCACATCAATTAACTCATACATAATCATCATTACTTGTGAGTCTTGTATAAGGTTTTTAGCTAAGTTTTAATTGTGATATTTTGAGCAACATTGTGCTTGATAATACTTTGTTTTTTGTACTGTTTTTGTGTTGTAATAAGGGAAATCGTCTCTTGTTGTCATACCACCAAAGAACCTCAGTGAGTCTTCACTAAGACTTAGAGGTCTTGAGTTTAGGACGTTTCTTGGCTGGGGCTAGATCGTAAGAAAGGTTTTATTAGACGATTAGGTGAGTCTAACCAATAAATTGGGTTCTTGGATTCAAGAAGGGAGCATCTAAGTTTATGTATTGGAAGTGTGCATATAAAAATACATTTGTTTCAATATTAGTGAAGAAAATCTCCCAAGATCAAAAGGGGAGGCCTGGATGTAGTTTGCAACTAGACCCGCAAATGAACCAGGATAAAATTCCTTGTTGAAGGATTTTTCTATCCTTAATCTCTTTACGTTTCAAGTTGTAATATTGCCTAATTTTAGCTGATAATTTGGAGACTGTAAAAATTCTATATTGAGTTTAATTTTCTTCAAGTTTATTTGCTTTATCTGTATATGATTATTGGCGGTGGCTGAGCAATAAGCCACTTTGCAACTTGTTGTTTTCTATGAGTTAATCGATTAAGACAGAGTGTTAATCCAGAATAGGGCTTCGGTTCAAAAAGCGGTAATTGGTAACCGCGACACCTATTCAACCCCCCTCCCCCCTTTTAGGTGTGTTCTATCCACTGATACCTAACGGGAATTTTGGATGAGAGCTATTGATTCTATGAAAGCTTCTATACATGCTTGCAATCCCACGATAGCAGGAAATTTGTTGTTGATTTTGAAATTGTGGTTCTTGAACAATTGCTTCTAAAGTTGGGTTACTTGCCCTTCCAAGTGATGGTTGAGAAGATGACCCCACATCTCCAAACTTCTTTCTCAAATCATCCCTAGCTTGGGCCAAGCTTCTTTCCTTCCAATGGGATTGGACATAAGTGGTGTTGATCTCGGTTTTGAGTGCCATGATCTCCCCATATGGTTCAGGTACTTCTTCGTACCTACATAAGTCATTAATAATTCAGTGTAAGATCAAAGAAGCTGTTCCCCTTAAGATGCAGTCAGCAATTGCATCCGAGATGATGGTCACAATGTCAATAGAGTCTTCCTCATAAATTGAGTTGATGAGCTTTTCCTTTCCTAGAGGTAGATCTGAGACGTGAGAAGTCGGCCAAATGTTGAACAACACAAAGATGGTCCATAGTTGAGAGGCTCGAGTTATACAAAACCGAAATACTTGGCCACTTTAGTTGACCTCCAATCCATGTAAACACAAGCTCCTTCCATTGATTCTCCTTCCCCTGAGGATGATGCCCTTATTTTGAGTTGAAAAGTGTATAGGTCATGGTAACAATTCAGGAATGGAGACCATGGGTTCCCAAAGTAGATATTGATCATGTACTTGTCATAGTACACTCTTGTACCATTCACCCAAGTGTATCTATTAGTTATTACTTCCCCCGACACAATAGAGTGGGCATAAAATTGTTTCACAACATCCAAAGAAAACATCTTTTGGGTGTTATAAGTTTGTTCCATCCAAATTTTGTCACCAAGAGCATGAACACATCAAATTCTTCCTCCTCCAAGTTGAAAATCTTTTCTAATACCGATGCACTCTTGAGGGTAATCTCCTCGAACATGTGCTTGGCGTCATTGGAGAAAAATCCGAGATGATGGTCACAATGTCAATAGAGTCTTCCTCATAAATTCGTTGCCGTTCTTTGAGAAGAACCTTCCACTCCTACAAAACATTTTACAATGCAATTTTTTCCATTCTTAGGAGTTAGAAACAAAATTCTAAGGCATGTTGTCAAGTAAAAAAACAAATTCTCTTAAGCTTCTTGGCTCTTTTAAATGTTCAATTTGTGAATATGCTTTGCTAATTTTATGATGTCTTTAACAATGTCAAAACAGCCCCAACATCATTCCTTTTTAATCAAACAAGCAAAAATTCACATATTCACAAAAGTGCCCAATTAAAAAATTTCAAAATCTTTGTTTGCATCATACATCCCAAAACAGCCCCCAAAAATTAAATAACAATCAAAACAGATTTCTTTAATGTTTATAGGCATTTGGTTCATGAAAAAATGGTGATACAAAACAAAGTTCACACAACTTGCAAGGAATCATAATTTTGAGCATGTTTGGACTTTTTCTCCTTAAAGAATGTTTGGAATGAGTTTTTAATCCAAATTAACAACACTTTCAGCCACAAAACAAAATTCAATGTGGTTAGAGTTTTCAAATTTATAACAAAACCTTGGCTCAAAAACTTACTCAACTTCCTACACATTTTTACCACTTGGTTGAATCATTTATCAAACATTTTGTGTCCAAACCGAGGCCCTAAAAATATTTCTTTCCATAATCATGAATGATTCATGTTTAGGCCTATTTGGTCACAAAGTTCATAAGTCAACCGAATTCATGTTGGAGAAAAAGTCTAGAAAATATTTTTTATTTCAAAACACAAACTTTTTACCCGAAGAAAAAAATTCACATGCAAAATATTTCATTCATATTTAGCACATAATCAACACAAATATTCATGAAAAGGTAAAAGAAATCAACTATCATGTATGTGTTCTTCAAAATATCCAATAATGGAAATTTTTTAAACTGTTTTTATTTGGGGATTTTCTTTGAAGTTTTTGAAAATTTTAACTTGATGTTTAAAAAATTTCCCAATAAAAAAGATTTCACGAAGAACATTAAATAAAAGATTAAAGCTTTTAAGAATGAAGGAGATGGTACTTATATGTTTGAAGCTTGAAACTTTGAAAAAAAAAAGAGAGCTTTGAAGAGAGCTTTTTGAAGAAGAATTATTTTGGTCTTTCAAAAATGAAGATGAGAGGGAATTTTCGGTCAAGGGGGGTTTTTAATGGGGTGAGATTTCAAAAGGATAAGAGGATAAGAGAAATCTTCTTTTTGAAAGATTTTCTTCCATGTGACATCCTACTGGGGTGCCAGGCGCCATGTTATCCCGCCAAGCTTCCTGTCAGCAAGCTGACCGAATTTGGTTTGGCCCATGTTGGGCCATTATAGCTCATGATTAGGCCCATTTTTACCCTAAAAATTCTTCTACTCATTTTTCATTTTTTAGTTGATTTTAAAAAATTGTTTTTGCAGACCAAAATATTTTTTCTCAATTTTATCTTTCAATAATGAAACTAAAGAATTAAAAGAATTTAATGAAGAAAAAAAGCATATTTACATATATTCAAAATGTATTGGGTTGCCTACCAGCAAGCGCTTCTTTACCATCACTAGCTTCATGCTTGTTACCTACAAAAATCCAGTTTTTTCCACCAACCCCATCATACTGCTCAGATGAGCTAGTTTCACCCCTCAAGATAGCATTGCAATGCTCCCTTGGAATAACTTCTGTATTGGTAGAAAATGTTGTTTTCTGATTTTCTGCCAATTGTTTGGCTAACTACCCAATTTGGATTTCCATGTTCCTAAGGGAAGCATTAGTGTTTTTCTGGTTGAACATTGTCATTTGAATGATTTGGTTAAGAGTTTCCTCCGGTTTAACATTCTTATCTTGGGTTAGGTGTTGGTATTGATTAGGTCTGGGATAGAATGGTGGTTTACGATGATTGATTTGCCTCCATGGCTGATTTCCTTGAAATTGATTTCCTAACCTCGGGTAGTTGTTCTGGAAGTTTTGCCTTGGAGGATTGTTGACAAATTAGACCTCCTCATTCTGAGTCTGGCACTGGCCCATGTCATGATCTTCAGTACATTGGTCACATCTAAAAACTTGCTACTTTGAAGACTCTCTGATCTGTCTAGGAAGACCATTGAGCTTCTCGGATACTTCATCTAACTGTTGTTGAAGTAGTTTCTGCTGAGCCATCAGAACATCCGTTAGACTCAGTTCAAGGATTCCACCTCTCCTTGGTGGGGCTCATCTATGATGACGACTATTTTGATCATTTAGCGCAATGGACTCAATGATGTCCATGGCCTCTTATGGGGGCTTTGTCAACAGTTTTCCACCTGCAATTGCATTTAAAATCCATTTATGTTGCTTAAAATAGATGCTTTGATATGGCAAGTGAACTAAGATGTAGGTTATACTTTTTATTTCACTTATCAATACCTTAAGAAGAAGCATTTTTGGATCTTTAAATCAAGTTTTAGGTGATCAAGCTAAAACCGCATTAAGCACTTCTTCAAGAATTAAAATCGACCAAAAGTAATATCTTGAATGTATTGAAATCAAAATATGAGACAAATGAAGAAAATAAATCACATTACACTATAATCAAATCAATGTGTAGGAGCATTAGCCATCTATCCAAGGATGAGATGCTATTGGACCCAAATGAGAATACAAAATTAACTTTTGCATCACATTTGCCAACTCCCTTCTCCTCTTGAATTATAAGAGAAAGTTAAAAAATTTACCTAAGAACTAGCTTGGAACCGTGGTCCCAAAGTACAAGAATTCAAGATAGAAGTGTTTTGGAGAGAAGAAGTGGAGAATGGAATATGTAGTGAATGGTGGAAGAGGGCCTCTATTTATAGGGAACTAGGTCACTGCCTGGCCTTCTTGGTCCACACCAGGTGCACCAAACCCTTCAGCATGGGTTTGGTCCTTGGCCAAGCAGCTTAGTCAGCTGCTTGTTGTTGACTTACGAAAGCTACTTGATCAGATTATTGTGGGCTATTCTGAAAAATGCTCAAAGGTCTTTTCAAGTGAGGTCATGAATGATGCCATCATTGTTTGGTGGCCAAGTCAAGTTGGCCACTAGCTGGGTCCAACCCTCCAAGCAGCTTAGGTGGCAGCTCAACTATTTGCTTGAGCAGCTTGTCCTACTTAGTCCAAGTGTGTGGTTCCAGGCTGGGCGGTTCAGGTACACGTTGAGCTACATGCTTCAGCATGTTGGCTTATGCCATGCTTGACTTTGATTGTGCCATGCTTGTGTCCGACGGAGCCAAGTTGGTGTCAGGTCAGCTGTGCGGTCCTGTTAGTCCATGCCAGGATGCTTAGTGAGCATCTTCATGTGTTTGGTCCATGCTTTGGCCAATCACTTAGCTTACCATGTGTACATCAAAAGTGGCTTATGTGGACACATCCTTGCTTGATAATTTTTCTGAATTTTTATTATGTTGATTTTTCCTTAAAACTTCACACAAAGATTTGTAAAAGAGGTAGACAAAATGTATAATCAAACTATGACAATTTATCTAAAAAGTGTTGAATGAAGTTGGTTTTGCATGAATTACATAGGATAAGTGTCATAAAAAGTGTATGAAAATTAGGTAGTTTTGGCACTTATCAGTGACCCTTCCTATATGAGATGGATGTACCCTTTTGAGCATTATATGAAGACATTAAAAGGGTATGCGAAGAACCGATCAAAACCAGAGGGTGGTATTGTTGAGCAATATATTGTTGAAGAAGCTCTTGATTTTTATACCGGCTACCTTACCGATGGTAATTTCATAGGCATTCCAAAGCCTCGGTATGTAAAAAGAGAATTTGGCGAAGGGTTACTGTACTCACATAGAATGCGTCCGAAAATGCTATTACATATCTAAAATACGCGCTGTTGAACGTCAACTCTGGCGTAATTCATCTCTGGACAGTTCCATTAGGAACAAAGCGATCTCATATCTCTGCCGATATATGTTTGGGTTTAAAGATCAACACAATTTGATAAGGAACTTGTACTCTTTGGTAAATTTTTGACTAGGCTGAAGGAGGTTGTTGAGCAGTAAAAGCGGACAAGTATCATGCAAGGTATGAAGCATATTGTATTCAAGGGTATTCACCCCATATCATTAGTACAAACATCATACAACATAATCGCTTTATCTTTTATTATTACATTATTTATTATTTATTGTATCAGTTTAATATCATGATGTATGCAAATTCAGACTACCATCACCAATTCACCATAGTTGGGTTCTTATGCTACGTTGATACAAAAGTATATGCAATATCGATATTCATTAGTAGAAATCTAAACTGAAAAATCATTAGTAGTATAATATTTGAGTATCTTGTCTATCTTGGAATTACAAGTTTGCATATAGAGAGAACTTCATAGTTCTAAATTGACTTTGTTTTATGTGAAGTCATAAATTAATTTTGATTCTCATTTGAAATTCTAAATCTTTTAGGTTAGATTTGATATTTCATTCATGCCAGAGCCCGAGACAAACTTTGTATAAGAATGCATTTGTAAAACTTAAATATTTTAGATGAGTCAAATGAAAAATTATCTTGGAAATTTTTTTTGGATATCAAAATTATTTTGTGAATATTTGTTTGCAATTAAGTTATTTCAATGTTTCTTGCCTTCATCTTATTTCCCCTAAAGTTTAAAATTTACTATATAGGCCTTTATTTAATATGTTCAATACAATATTAGACTCTCAGACTAAAAATATGGTGTTACAAAATTTTCTTCCCATTGTTATCCTATTTTCATTGGTAATCTCACCAAATTCCATGGAGATACTGCTCCTCATCATTTTTCAAGATTTTAGACTCCTCCCACCAAACTCTATTATATTTCACTATTGCGAAAACATACACTCAAGCCTTCCTACTAACTGTTGAGACTTGAGACGTTAACTACTTGTTGCCACCAATTTGTCACGGCTGTTGTCATGTCTGTTCGACATGGTTGTCACCATTGTTCGTTCACCATGGTCTGATCATCTCCTCTAAATAAGTTATTGAGTTTATTCAATTGAGAAATCTCACATTAGATATGAGGGGAGGAATAAAAATATTTATAAGTGAAAAAAAATTAAAGAACTAATGACTTAAGGTTTTAGTTGGTACCTCATATATTAACCATATTCCCAAGATTGTGATAAAAATAAGTCAATGTCTAATTTGGGGCTGTGTGAATGTTAATTGGTCTAGGATTAGTAGTGGCATAAGACTTCTTGTATTTAATAATTGAATATAAATGCCATAGTGTCACACAAATCAATCATTCTCTTTTCAATGAACTCCAGAAAAATATTTCTAAATTGAGATAGTATCCTGTATGAATATTTTATTTCCTAGAATATCAGATTAACGACTACAAACTAACAGTTTTATACCAGCAAAAAACAATGTTGACTCAAAAAAAAATACCAATGCTCTTAATTCTCAAATATATATTTGATAATGATTATAAAATTACAATAGCAACATAGAAGGCTCTCCCATACTATTTCAAACTGTCAACCACATTATGTGATGTGGCCGCTATGTTGTAGTTGCAATGATTTTCCCGATTGCATCACACCACATAGAGCTATGATAACACAATAGATTTGGTTAGAATTAATACCTTAAGGAAACACAGTCACATCAGTTAAAATTAAGCACACACCTATTTGAGCCCTTTTGTAAAATAGACAAGTCCTTCTTGTAGTATATATGTAATAAATCTCTGCTCATTTAATTTGGACAGTCATAATATCCTCGAAATTCAATAGTTATCTAAGACACAAGGAACATTTTAGTAGTCTCTTACTTTCCGTATATAGCGATTTTTTTTTTTGTAAACAAAGGATAAGATTACTCAAAAAAATGGCATCAAAAATCACATAGATTTAAACTAATTAAAATTTAGGACTCATCAAACCTCCAAACTCTGAACTATAAAAACTTGAAGCCCTTAGTAAGCATTGTTTAATAGAAATTTGGACTTGACATCCGAACCACTTAGCTTTAGATGAAGCAAAAAATGAAATTTCGGAAAATCTTGAACTGGAGCCCTTAGTAAGCATTGTTTTTAAAAGTAAAGAGTTGACAAAAATTGTAAGCATAATAACAACACAATTTGTTAGGATCAACATTTCATCAAGAAATATAGATTATTGGCTTTTAAGTTGCAGACCGCATCACTAGCTATAATATTGTGGGTGTAGTGATTACCACAGCTGCATTACACTACAATTGTAGTGTGACATCGAACCACAATGACAATAATGTGACCGCGTCAGGCTGCAGTACAACCATGTTGGACCACATGAAATTCAAAAATATTTTTTTATCACAAACAAGTTCACACTACAACAGATGGCGTAATGACTGCAATTACAATAAAACCATGACCACAATTACAATCATAATTTAAAAAAAAACAATAGGATTAATTAATGAAAATAATCACATCAACTCAGTTGTAAAACAAGACAAGAACTTCTAGAACTTTTGTTCTACAGAGTTCTCTAAGAATGTTAAGTGCAAAAACGATATAGTCATCTTCGTGAACATTACTTCACCTATAATCAACATGCGCTTCCTCCAGGTTTTCCAGATTGATAATGGAAAAATTACTTCAAGTAGTTCTCATGGAGATACTAAGATACTCTAGATAATGTGTGTCTATTATAGTCTCATTAGATTTGGATTAAGTTCTATCCATTAAGGTTAAATTCTTCAACGAAGAAGGCACACAAATTTTTGATATTTTTCAATCGACAGTAATAAAAGTGAGATGCGACATTTGAAGAACTAGGCAGCTTGAGAAAAGTGTGTTAATAGTGTGATCTACATATTGGATTTCAAAATGTAGGATATTGAGAGAAGGTAAAGAAACTAATGAAAGTTGTTCCAAAAAAATGAAATCGGTAAATGTCAATGAGACGAGTCCAGTGCAAGTGAAAATGCTAATAGGTAGAAAGAAGATTATTAAAAGATATTCAACAGAGGAATAATCATATTGAAGGTTCAGGTTGAATATCTCTAGGTAGGATTCAATGGCAGCTTTGATCCACGTAATCATGGAACAATCCATAGTTTATGACAACATTGATGTGAGATAGAACCTTGAATGTCTCGTGCCATGTGCATGATAAGAATAGAAGAGACAAAAAGGGGAAAATGTTTTAATGTATTGTTGTTGTTGAGATTGTATAAGAAATCGAAGACATGGAGATACTCCTAGAGGTGCTGCCAGCGAGGAGATAGAATGCAAGTAGTGACAACAATTTTAGTTTCGAGGAATTAGAGGATGTGACATAGAATGGAGTCTAGTAGAGTATTGATCAGGTTTTTTGTTGTTGTTAGACTCTAGAGTTGACTGTATTTCGAGTTGGTCATTAGCACTTTGTCGTTATTTGTCTTAACCACATACTCCATTCAAGTTTAAATATTAACTAAGATGATTTCGACCTTATATTGAAGGGGTGATTATCTGAATATATTTTTAAATATCCTAGAAGATATTTGGATATAAAGATATCATTATTATATCTTTGATTTAACTCAAAGTATTCAAGAATATCTCTTAGGATTGGCATGATTTTATCTTATCGTTTATGATTTGAGTTGTTCCTATCACAATATCATCATTCATAATATTATCAAAACAATTTACTATTTTAAGAATTAATTTTTCTCATTCCATATCTAAGCCCTCTAATTTCTAATATTAAAACCATGATATCCAGATTGAGGGATACTTAGACTTATGATCCTTTTGCTATTTGATTTTCGAGTTGTTAGAAGTCATGTAAGAAATAGGTTTTCATGTTTCAAAACTTCTTCACAAAGATGAATATCTTAATATTAGTTTTGGACAGAGAGTGCAACTTTATATTATTTTTGGACAACGGAGAGTGCAGTTTTATTACTCATGGTGGGTCTACATAAACCCTCTTCACCTAAATTTTCTTCATCCTATTTTTTCTTCTCTCTTCATTTTCTCCTCACTTTCCTTCTAAACAATCTCATTGTGATTGTTCGTCTTCTCTCTTCCTTAATATATCATTCATTTTCTTACATTTATTTTCACTACTCCAAAATTAAATTAAATTCATTCTCAATTTCAATTTAATCTTCTTCATATTCTTCAATTTCTTTTGCTAAGAGCATGAAAGTTCATCAATGATCAATCCATTTTAGGTTTCATCAACATTGACAACCACTTGAAGCTATGTTTGGAAGAGTCCATTAAGAAACTAAGCTTCAAACAATTAATAAATAAGGATACATCCAAACAATAAAATTGGAAGCTCAATTTAGACAATTAGATATACTCATTAATAAAACAAATTCAATTGTTTAATATCAATGTTTCAACTTCAAGAATGACTACTCATGAAATTTGTGCCATGAGATCAAGACTCATTGACACTTTAATTCTATAATTACTTCGAGCTATTCATCTTCCCTAAATAAAGTTTAACTATTACAATATTCAGATCTATGAATTGAACACATATTTGGCTCGAATAATTATAGGCCTCGGTCTTAAATCGACAAGAGATTTTCCAAAGCCTTTCCTAAAACTCGGTGCATGTAAGTCTTAACAAACTAGATATTTTGCACAATCCAACCAATCACTTCCCATTATATTTCCTCACTCATCTCTTTCATTACGACACATGATTCCCATAACATGGAACCACATAACATGAAAAACCTCATCTAGTGTTATTGGTCAAGTGAGATTGTTCCACTCTAGGTCTCTAATTTATTTTTTCTTCTAGCCTAAATATATATCTCGAGACTATTAGATCGTGCATGAATGTATGCATCATATTCATGTATATCCCTCCACATCTCGTACAAATGATTGACTACTATGTTCACGTGTTTTAAAATATAGTCATACATCTATATCATTGGATAGTCCATAACAACATGTATAATAACACCTTCTAAAAAAGATATCATCCACGTTAAGAATTTCTCCATATTCTTGATGAGCTTCCAATTTTTTATCAAATCGAAACTAAGATTTTTATTATTCTTTCTCATGAGTAACAAATTGCAATTTTTATAATACACAATATTCAATCATGCAATTTCGGACAAATATTTTAGAGTTATTCTTCCTAGAATAAAATGGAATCACATTAAACTTTGGATTCTCATTCTCAAGAGTCATAATATTGATAACCTTCCACTATCAGTGATGAAACTTTGAACTTGTTAAGTTTAATTTGCTAAGTTTTCTTGTATACTACGTGTGCAAATGGAGGTAAGTGTCCATCATGTTACTTCCCACTTCCCAAGTAGCATCTCTATCATCAGCTTGACTCCAAACTACTTTCACTAAAGGAATCTCCTTTCCTCATAGTTTCCTTGTGCTGCTTAAAAGTGAGGTTTTTTTTCAATTGAATTGAGTCAGGCTCTAAGACATGCGATGGGTCACGAATATATTTCCTCAATTGTTAGACATGGAAAAAATTATGGAGGTTTGATAACAATTGTGGTAAAGCTATTTGATAAGCAATAGGACCAATCCTCTTTAAAATCTGATAAGGTTCAATAAATCTTGGGGTAAGCTTGCGGGATTTCAAGACTCTACCAATCCCTATAGTCGGGACTACTCTCATGAAGACATGATCTCCTTCTTCAATTTTTATGGGTTTCCTCCTATTGTCATAGTAACTTTTTTGTCGACTCTGAGCTATCCTCATGTTTTCTCTTATTATTTTAATCTTCTCCGTCGTTTCTTGAACCAAATCAGGTCCCAACATCAAATTTTCTCTTGTCTCAAACCAACATAGTGGTGTTCTACACTTTCTACCATATAAAGCTTTGTATGGTGACATGCTAATACTTTAATGGAAACTATTATTATATGTAAATTCAATCAAAGTCAAATTCATATCCCAACTTCCGGGTTGTTCGAGCACACATGCTCTCAATAAATCTTCCAATGATTGAATCGTCCTTTCTAACTGACCATGTATTTGTAGATGATAGGCAGAACTCAATTTCAATTTAGTCCCCAATGAAGGTTGTAAACTATTCCAAAAGTTCAAAGTGAATCGGGGATCTCTATCTGATATGAGGCTAGAAGGAACACCATGCAACTTGACTATCTCCCTTATGTACAAATTTGCCAATTTTTCCAAAGAGAATCGCATATTTATGGGAAGAAAGTGAGCAGACTTGGTTAATCGATCAACTACCACCCAAATTGAGTCAAAACCTTTTTAAGTCCTTGGGAAACCTGACACAAAATCCATTGCAATGCTATCCTATTTCCAAACAAGAACTTCCAACAATTGCAATTCGCCACCAGGCCTCTAGTGTTCGATCTTGGCCTTTTCACACACCAAGCAACGTGATACATACTCTGCAACATCCTTTTTCATTCCAGACCGCCAAAATATCTTTTTCAAATCCTGATACATCTTAGTCGCTCCAGTATGAATACTCAACTTACTCTTGTGGGCTTCATCTAAAATCATTTTTCTCAACCTAACATCACATGGCACACAAACTCTTCCTCTACCTCTCAAAAGACCATTAGCGTCAACATGGAATTCATTCTCTTTCCCACTAACTATTAGAGCTTTATTAACTTGCAACTTTTGATCTATCATCTACATCTCCTTTATTTGATCGAATAACTCATTTGTCACCTTAAGCACTCCAAGAATTACACTTCTTGAGTTCACTTGAACCGCCAAATTCATATCTCTGAATTCCTCTATCAATTTCATTTCTCGTACCAATAAGGCAGACATGTGTAATTATTTTCGACTTACTGCATCTGCTACCACATTAGCCTTCCCAGGATGATATTGAAGACCAAAGTTGTAATCTTTGAGAAATTCCATCCATCACCTTTGTCTCATATTTAACTCCTTTTGATCAAACAAATATTTTAAACTCTTATGATCACTAAAGACCTCAAATCTCATGCCATAAAGATGGTGCCTCCATATTTTCGAAGCAAAGACAACATCAACTAACTCTAGATCATGAGTTGGATAATTTTGCTCATGTGGTCTTAATTGTCTCGAAGCATAAACAACGACTCTCCCATCTTGCATCAACACACAACCCAAACCTTGCTTTGAAGCATCACAATATACATTGAAGTTACTGTCTGAATATGGAAGAATCAATATAGGTGCAGTCGTCAACCTCCGTTTTAGCTCTTGAAAGCTCTCCTCACACCTTGTTGTCGAAACAAACGGTTGTCCCTTTCTAGTCAACTTAGTCAATGGCAAAGCTAATTTTGAGAACCCTTCAATGAATTTTAGATAATAACCATCTAGTCCAAGAAAGCTTCTAATCTCTGTTACTGATTTTGGAGCAGCCCATTCCATCGTCGCTTCAACCTTAGAAGGATCCACTACAATTCCTTCCTTAGATATCACATGCCCAAGCCAAAATTCATATTTTGATAATTTGGCATAGAGATGATTGTCCTTTAAAATCTTTAGTAGAACTCTCAGATGCTCAACTCTCCGCTCTTAGATTATACTAGGATATCATCTCTAAATACCACTACAAAAGAATCTAGGTACGGATGAAAAATCCTATTCATGTAATCCATGAATATTGCAGGAGCATTAGTCACACCAAATGGTATCACAAGGTACTCATAATGTCCATATCGTGTCCTAAAAGTAGTCTTAGGAACATCCTATGTCTTAACTCTGAGCTGGTGGTAACCTGACCTTATATCAATCTTAGAGAATACAACAACTCCCCCTTAGCTGATCCATCAAATCATCAATTCTAGGCAATGGATACTTGTTCTTAATTGTTACTTTGTTAAATTGTCTGTAATCTGTGCATAACCTCATAGTGCCATCCTTCTTTTTAACCAACAACATTGGAGCACCCCATGGTGAAACACTTGGCCGAATGAACTTCTTCGTCAATAAACCTTCTAGTTGCTTTTTTAACTCATCCAATTCTAATGGTGCCATCCTATAAGGAGCTATTGAGATGGGTCCAGTTCCTAGTACTAAATCAATTGAGAACTCCACTTCTCTCATTAGTGGTAAATTGGGAATGTCATCAGGAAACACAGCTGGGAACTCATATACTACTAGAAAATCCTTGATCTCTGGTTTCTTCTCTCCTTCCAAGAAAGCTTGAAGCATGTATCTCTGACAACTAGGAGTGTCAAAAGGTCTCACTAGGTTCACCAAATACTATAGTTTTATCAAAACAATTCAGAAGTACTCGATTAGCAGATAACCAGTCCATCCCGAGAATCACATCTATTTGGGATAATGGTAAGCATTTCAAGTCTATCAAGAAGGTCCTATTGTTTACAACAACAAGGCACTTTGAACATAAAGTGGAAACTGTAATTGGTGCATTGGTAGGGGTAGATACAATCAAGTCAAAGGATAAGGAATGTACTTGTAACCCTAGTTGTTTCACACAATCAAAAGATATGAAAGAGTGTGTCGCACCCGAATCCAATAACACAAATAAGGGGACGTCATTCACAAGACATGTACCTTGGATCAAACCATCAGCGTCTACAGCCTCAGAACCACTCATTGTAAAAAAATTTCCTATGGCCCTAGGTCTCCCAGCTCTCACCACATTCATACTCTACTTCAACTTCGGACAAAACCTCTTGATGTGTCCCAATTCTTTACAGTAGAATCAAATATTCCCTAATCCCGGACAAATCGCTCCAAACTGATGTCGACCACATTTGTTGCACCAAGTTGGAGAGTTCATTGGTTGGCCCTCAGGTGCAGTTGTAGTAGCATTCTTCAATCCTTGAGAACTAGGTCCTCGATAGCCAATAGGTAGAGTGTATGGCTTCTTATTGTCATAAAACATCTCCCCTTTTCCTCTTCCTTGCATCTGGTTCCGCCAAGGTCCAAAATTTCTATGGGGATTCACATTCCTCAAAGCAACATCCCTTGCCTTCATGTCATCTTCAAACATTCTACACTTGTTGACTAGGGTTGGAAAGTCGTTGATTTCTTGATGGCCGAACATCGTCTTCAACTCAGGCTTCAAACCAATTTCAAACTTGGCACACTTTGATCTTCTGTCATCATCTAGATCATAATAAGGGCAATACTTGGCCAATTCCTCAAACTTGGTAGCATATTCCCCCACTGTCATGTTCGCTTGCTTTAACCGCAAAAATTCTAGCTCCTTCTTCCTCTTAACATCTGCAGGAAAATAATTTTGGAGAAACTTCCCCTTGAAAGCTTCCTAAGTAACTGCCTATTCTTCTGCCTCCATCTATCGCCTAGTATATTCCCACCAGTTCTCAGCCTCCTTAATCATCATATAGGAAGCATAAGTCACCTTTTGTGCATCATTGCAACCCATAGCTCGGAAGATCTTTTCCAGTTCTTGAATCCAGTCATTAGCAGCATCAGGAGCGAATCCACCCTGAAATTGACTTGGGTTGTGCTTATAGAACTCATCCATTCCATGATATTCAGCTAGTCCTTTTGGTGGAATTGGATGTTGATAAGGATTCTGATTGACATTTTGATTCAGATTCTGTAAATTCTCATTCATATTTTGTAGAACAACTGCCATTTGAACCAACAAATCATTATGACCACGACCACGACTGCATCCCAACATAATCAATTTGCACTCAAAGCACATCAGAACCAAAAGTTCATAATAATTGAATTTCACTCTCATGTAATTACAAACAAACAATTCACAAACAAAATCATACAAGAAGCATGTAAGGCCATGCCCTAGGCCATAGGACTGACCTTAGCTCTGATACCACTAAACGTAACACCCCAATTTGCACATAGGAAAATCTATAATTTCAAGGTACGATTTACTAAGTAATATTCAACATAAAGGAAAATTGTCAAAGAGGTTTTATGATTATTCCTAATTCTCATAAAATGTGTAATAAGTGAAGTCCCTTAGTATAGTAAACCATTGTCTCCCACGATAATATTATATATTGTATTTTCCAATAAAATCAACAAAATGTTAAAATACCAAGATAATGTGGATGTATCACCATCTAATCCTACCAGAGCATAAGGGTACTAACACAATTACACAAAATAAAACTAGAGGACTTCGTGAGTCATAAGTAAACTATACTACTTTAAATCTTCAACAAGCTACTCAGCTGCTCCACCTACAATTCATTTATACTTACAAACAAACAAACAACATAGAAGGAGTAAGACAATAAATCATGCAAAAGCGACGAAGTGGATTTATAAAGAATCATAACATTAGAGCAACACAAAAAATTGCAATGCCATAATTAGACAATATACACAACAATTATTATCTCTACTCATAACAAATATGCACAATGATGAATGATGTTAGTGTATTAGGTATTGAGATGTATACACCATGATTAAGTGATCTCTCAGGCTATGCTCATGCAATTCCACCAACCAATCACCATCAATTGCCCGAAGGCCAAGACCCTAGTGGGAAAGCAAACAAGAATACAAATTTCCTTAACAACGACAAGTAACAATATCTATTGTTTTCCAGTACTTCTATCAGAAGTGCTTCGTGGTAAGCCCAGTCCGTTTCAGGAACCCTCTCTACCGATCACGAAATGCTTAAGGGGGTGTCAGAGACTACTTAGTTTGTATGTAGGACTATCCTGATCATACCGTTTATAAGACCGGACCCTCACTAGATCATCCCACCTAAGAAATCCCTCAAAGCTTCTTGACGAGTCACTGTCATTGCCACCCCTATCCAAATCCCAATGATATTGCTATCATCGTATCTTTCCATTTTCTCCAACTCCAACTAAAAATGCAATGATGTATACACACTGATCAAAGTTAGTCCACTTAGTTTTTTATGAATATTATCTCAATTTCAATTTCCAATAACATCACCTAAGTTAATGGTCTCAGTCCCAATGTAATTTTTATCATATAAATATCCCCAGGACGAGCTCAAGACATAACTTAGTGATCAAAATAAATGAGTAATATCCCAAGGTCACTATACTTTCAAGTGTGTGAATAGTCATAGACTCTCGAGTATCTACAAATAATTTTCATTCACATATGAATTTAATCATGATCACTATCACTATGATAAGTCAAACATAGACATTCAATACTAATTATAATAGTCTAATAATAGTATAAAGTCATATTAGTAAGCCATCAATATCAAACATATAATCATTCAATCAAGACACAATATTTTAATATTCATAACTAAAATGATTAAATGAGGAAGTCCATAACAATCACGACAATTGACCCTTTCATTAATCATTTTAGTCTAAGGATCCTCCAACTAGTGAGTATCATTAGAGACCTCCATGCTACATTCTAATACCACTATGTCTAATGCTTCTCCCTCACTTGAGTTTACGTAAGCTCCTTTGTCCAGCAAATAAACTAGTTCCCATGTCGTCTCCTTCAACCTTGGAATCTTTTCCCTTCAACATGCCAATCACAATCAAGACACAAATTAAATTCTAATTTACCTAAAACTAACAACTAGTCTATTATTGATCAACAATTTCTAAAGCACAACACACACGTATGAGTTTTAATTGTAGAACATTACATATATATATAGAAATATAAGTACTATAAGGTATTGGCTTTAGAACTTTATACCAAACAATACCTAAATAACGAAATAAATCACATTAGTAACCTGGCATTTGAAAATAAGCTTCGTTAAAATAATTGCACTACCATGGACCATATACAGCATGAATTTATTCAATGTAAATCAAGAATTGTTTTGGGCTAATTAAATGCAAACAATTAGTACCGAAGTTGAAGAAAAACCCAACCATATATTATAGAAAATGAGTTGACTTTATAAAATGTGAAAGGGGAAAGAAACAATTGTTTTGGGCTAATTAAATGCAAACTATTAGTACTGAAGTTGAAGAAAAACCCAGCCATATATTATAGAAAATGAGTTGACTTTATAAAATGTGAAAGGGGAAAGAAACAATAATTGTTTCCATACGGTAACAGTAATGCAAACATAACAATTTCATGAATTATTGAATTCAAGGGGGTTGCAGTATGAAGGAAAAATTGATTACCTGGTTAAAGTCCCTTTCTTCTACCAATTGCAGTTTGGAAGTGTAGTTTTTTCTTCTCCCCGCTCAGCACACACATACATACTTAACAATTAGGTTAATTCTTTTCTTAAAAAAATAAATTTTTTTTAATGTTATTCTTATCAAATAATAAAATTATGTTTTATCGTAACTAAGATAAATAAAATAATCACTAGAGAATAACCCTCTAACCTATCTAAATAATTTTTTTGGGATAATTATGATAAAGATTAACCAAATAATTAGGGATTGACTATTAACAAATATATCTATTTGCAAATTAGTTGGAAAATTTATGGTATTACATATAGATTTATTTAGATTATTGTTTTATATATACTTCATTTTATTTATATTATTCAAGAAAGTGGAGTAATGGAGTATATCTCTTGTACTAGGTTTTATCATCAACTAGGAATTCTATCTTGTTGCATTTGTTACACTATGTACGGGTGTTGCAACTATTGGTTTTCAACTCAGGCAAAATAAGGCAAAATGTGGAACCATTGTTCTAGTAAGTTTAATCATCTCTAAAGTTAAAGTATAATTATATATAAAAATAAATGTAATTCTCATTCCAGTCTCTCAAATTTTGATGTTACTAACACTACAGCAAAAGATCCTGTTAGCCACGGCTGAAACCATGGTAAAAGAGCTCAACCACCATGGCAAAGTCCCTTAGCCACAGTTCATGCTGGAGTAGCAACGAAGGGCGTTGCAAAATATTAGCCACGATTGTTTTACATGTAGCCACTCTTGACTGAAGTGTGGTAACATTAACATAACCACGTTTTATTTTATTTTGCTACGGCTTTACCCGTGGCAAATTTGCTGATTTTGTTTATTAGTATTAGCTACGGTTTTACCCGTCGCTAATTATATGATTTTTTTTAGATTATTTTCATATATCTTCCTCTCTCGTTGCACAACCTTTATATTCAATAATATAATGATCAATTTGTAAATGAAATAAAAGAAAATAATAGCAATGAAAGTGTCATACTATTAACAAAGGTAAGTTTTTTACATTTACCGAATGTTTAGTATTCATAACTCTTAATAATTAATCAAAATAAAAAAAATATTAATACTAAGGCTTCTTCCCATAGTTGAGGCACTTTTATTCCCATAGTAGAGAGTTATGCCTCCGGTCACTGAAACATGCTACCCTTCCCAGTTCTTTAATTTCCTCTATGATGTGGTCCAGTTTTGTCACTGTCTCTATAAGCAATGATGCAAAACCAACAAAAGGAAGAGCCTCAGAGAACCTAAGGCAAGTGATTGCAAATGCAAAAACATTTTCCTATTAATCAAATAATAGGAAATGTTATGACCTTAGCCTTCACTACTAGCATTTAACAAATGCAAAACCATTTCTAATATCAATAGGAAGTGTTATGTCATTATGATGGAGAGGAAGTATATGATCAAAAACATTAAAAAGGAAGAAAATAGGTTGTCCCACTTTTGTATTAAATTGATTTCAGTTTAAGGGTAAACTAAAAGAAAAAACTCAAACTAGTCTCTTTCCACTTACCCAAGACTTTAACCTCAATGAACCTCCTCTAATTCTCGATCCCAAAAATTATAACATTTGGAGAACAATAATAATCCAATTTGTTTACTAAGCCCATAAATGCTTGCCTGCCACCATTTATTGGATTGTCGGCAAAATTTAACCTAAGTTATTGTTGCATATAAAGTGCAGGTGAACGTTTATATATGTGTCCAAAACAACCTTAGTTCCATTAACATGGCTCAATAAATTATCTAGCTAAATAAGTGTTCATCATGATAATATGATATCCCACATACATAATAGGGAACCATAATCCAAAATAGTCATAAGCAAAGTTGTACATCTACATGAAAGAGTATATTTCCACTTTGGAACCAAACACAGTCTTCCAATAGCCAAAGAGGACTGAGACCACATCAATCCATACAAAACCATCCTTAATCTTTATGGAGTTCATATGCAGTAATGTTTTAAGTACAACCTGACAGGAAGATAAAGAGACCACTCTACAACCATTTCCAAGTATTCTTTTTTAATTCAGATACATTATGCAATCCAATTTGTTGCACCTGGCATAATTATATGGGGTGAAAAGTCATGAGATTCATGGAAATACTAATTCATATGAAAGCTTAAACAAAAAACAACATAAAAATTTGTTGCATCTGACATAATTATATTTAATATACTGCAAGCTTTACTGGCTCAAATCAAAGGACAAAGAACAACAGCAGTGGTAGTAGATAGGGGGTCCCTACAAATGGGATTGGGAGAAAATTGAGATTGATCATCATCATCCATTTCTTCTTATTTGGGCTTGATCACATGTTGCTCAATGTTTTCTTCGCTACAACTCCCACTACAACAACCCACCCACTAAATATACCTACACATACAAATATGTATAAATCATCAAACACAAGATTGTCAAATTAATGAAAATAGAAAGAAAAAAAAAATAAAAAGGAATGGGTAATGTGTAACAGCAAGAGTACATGGTTGAGTGATCCAAATATTTCCAAACAACTACAAAATCCCAAGTTTTGGTCTGGCCAAGGGGTCTAAGCCACTCTTTAATAAGTTATCTATAATTAATATGTATAGTTGTAGAGGACTCTAATTGCTATATTTCCATTCAATATGGAATATTAAAACATGCTTTAATATTGTTAATACTTAACATAACCTTTATTAGTTCAATAAATTTGAGTTGATAGGGAAGGAAGCAAAGTGTGCTACTTAGTTAATTTTGATGTTATGAATTACCCATCTCTCTATTACATATGAAATTTATTTCTGGTGGTGGTGATATAGAAAGAAGAGAATGCATACTATATGCAAATATTGTCATATATTATACAGAACCATGTGCTCTGTTTTGTGTATGTCTACAAAAAACACTTTCAATTTGACTTATTTTTGTTTCTCTTTCTTATCATGTCTACTCTTGTCATTGTTTACTTTTAAACTAAAAGGATATCCTATGTGATAGGTTATATGAAGATACTGTTTGGCACCCAATTCGGAAAGAAGACTAATATTTTGAGATCATCTGTATGCAAAATACCATTATGCCATTTAATAAAGGAGTTTATGACTATCTAAAGAAGTTTGTGATAAAAAAAAACATATATCAAAGACACTAAATGAAAAGGACTCAAAATTATTCAAATTTCACAGAGTAGTCTAATGCTCATAACCAATACATCATAGATGCAAAATTCAACATATACAAGATGAAAGAGAGTGAAAATAATGTAATTGATCTTACTCACCAATATTATAAAGTTCATATATTTTTATTATTTGTTGTTCCATTGATAGTCCTTCCTTCAACAGTTCAACTGTGTGAGACATCACTCTCCTGTGTTGTTATGCTGCTAATGAATTGAAGAAAAATAATAAAAATCTTTCAATTTATTGGGTTAAGAAAAGAATATGTAATTGGTAAAGCAACATTCACACGTTGTAGTTGTGATTGGGTTCATATTCAATATTTACCTGCAAAAATTAAGGATTATATATAGCCCTGAAAATATCACTTCACTTGAAAGTACATTAATATCTAACATCCTACACTTCACCCAGATTTGTTCACTTTATCAGACCCCTCAAAAAAAGGTGGTGATGGAAACACATACCAACCTAATATGCTCGTGGTTCTCTTGACTATGCAAAATCATTTTTCTCTTGAGCATGCTGATGTTCATAATATTTATATTCAGCATATTTTTCATCAAATAAAAAACTCTATGTAAAAAACACTGCAAATTTACATAAGCCAGAAACTCGAAACCATAAGCAAATGATCAACACAATACAGTATAGGTATGAATTAACTCCAAACTTACTTGAAAGGTGTATCCCCATGATTTTTTGGCAAGAAACTTCCTCAAACTGCCTATTTATCATAGTGTATCAACTACAACTACTAAGCAACAATTAAAAGCGGCTAACTCCCATAAGTGATAACTAACCAATAAAAATTATAAGGACTGAAGGTACTCATAGAATCCTACAAATGCATTTTCTTGAAGCTTCTCCTTCTCTATCACTTTCAAAATAGCCAATCCTGCAACTGTACAAACGGGATTTCCACCAAAGGTGTTAAAGTAGTTTATATTAGTCAACACTTGCAAGTTGCAACAATAACTCCATGCATGAAATTAACATTCGAAGACTTCTTATAATAAGCATCAAGCTCATATGCTCTAGATCCATTGGCATAGTAGTCAGCTAGCTTAAGTGGTGTATCTAGTGTCAAGTAAGAGGGCAGTGGCTTTGATGGTGATGGAGTTGCATGGGCTATAACATCATAAGTTGGTATTCATTAGTTTGAATAAGAACTGGCTCAATGGAGTCTATTCCCATCATAACCAGTGAGGACGAACGACTTCCTTTTTTCTGAGATGAGGTGATAAACATCAAAACCAGAACAATCTCATATTATTAGATAAATATCAAAACCAAATCTCAACAATTTCGTCTAACCTCCACTTAAAAATACTACAGAATCACCAAAATAATATCAAGTATAATACAACATACATGAAAATTATTTCTTAAGCCTAATAAAATTTCAATCTAACTCATAAAGCATAGTGACACAATCATGAACATAAAATCCTACAAACAACATGCTTATTACCTTATACAAATTCATTACCCTTACCAAAGCAAACAACAACTAAAAGGTACTCATAGAATCAGCACAAGCACAAATGATTATAAATAAATCTTTAATTTGCAAAGGAGATAACTTTACATAATGGAAAAATATATTGACTCAATGATATCTAATTCTTTAAAACTAGAACAATCTCACATTCTTAGATAAACATCAAAATCATACCTCAAACAATTCCCTCTAACCTCCACCTAAAAATGCTCAAGAATCACCAAAGTAGTATCAAATATAATATGGCATGTGTGAAAATTATTTCCTAAAACATATATTAACAAACAAAAAAACTCACCTGTTAGGTTTTCTACATATTTTGGAAATCGGTAGAATATTTAGAAAAAAGTGAAATTAGAGAATTATGATTTACGATTATAGTACAAGAATCATGAAATTAGGGATTTCTATTCAAAATTGAAGTGAATCAAACCTCATGAGAAGCTTCAATTTGAGCTAATGTTGAACAACGGTGGAGGTTGAAGCTCATAGGAGGACAAAGCTCACAGTGACGGTGATGACAAAGCTCATAGTGACGACGATGGTGGAGCTCACAACGATGACGATGATGGAGCTCAAATCGATGAAGACGATGGAGCTCGATGGTGGAGAGAGACAGATAAATGAATGAGGGGGAGGGGGAGAGCGAACGAGAGAGAAAGAAAAGTGAACGAGAGAGAAAGAAAAGTGAACGAGGGAGAGTGGGAGTGAAAGTGAAAAAAACAAGAAATATAACGTGAAATGAAAATTGCTATAAGTGGGTGTTGAACCCAGTAGCTTAATTTAAAGGGTTAACAAACCGCTAGGCTGGGAAAAGTAAGTGTGCCTAATTTTTCGTTTTCTAATAGTTTAACTACGGTTTTGAAAAACTTGGCTAATGTAGTGTGGGTAACCTACATATTTTTGGTAGTGTAACTTAGTTCCTAATAAATAAGTTACCATTTCGGTCCTATATTTTTGCAAAATTGAATCACATTAGCCCTTCATTCTCCACCTTTTTGTTAACATTAAGAGAGTTGATCAAGTGGCATATTAAGTGTTGATGTGGCCATGTCTAGCGATAGTTGTCGCGACCCGATTTTCGGTTGAAAGACTAACTCTGCGACTTACGAAGAGGCGAACTCAATTTCTGCCTCCCCAAATAGATATGGAGTCACCACAATGTTTTTTGTAGTTAAAACGTAGAAAACTCTTTATTGGGACCAATTTGGATAATTTTGGTATTTAAACATATATTATGAGCTTCGGAGTCGATTACAGATCGGGGAAGGTATTAGCACCCCGTCCGCCCGTAATAAAACAATACCCTCACTAATAACATAGAATTTTATACCCTTTAAAAATTATTTATTAAAAATTCAATGACTAAAGAAAAATGTTTTATTTTTCATTTTTATGTCTGACAAGATATTATCTTGCTTCTACGTATCCCTATGCGCAATAGGGAAATCAAGACTATTTTTATTGATTTGGAAAATATCGATAGATTTGGTGGATTTGATTTTTATTGATTTTGAAATATTTATAATATATGATTGTTTTGATTCAATGGAACTAATAGCTTAGAGATAGTGTCGGTCGTAGACCTTCTTCTCATTTTCAGAGAAGTTGGAGACAAATCAAACCACAACCTTACTATAAAAATTTCATAAAATTCATTAAGTGATAAGATAGTCTTGGCTTCCATATCTTTGCCATAAACCTCTTCTGCGGTGGGATACTAACATTGCTTTGCTCCAGTGGAATGAAACACATGGGATATCCACCAAGAGGATGATTCATATGCATAAATGGTGGCCCCAAGTTCAGAAAAGAGATCATTTTGGGGATGACCCATGTTTTGTTGTGAGTGGCTTAAGCGTGAAGCAGTGGTGGCTATAGTGGTTGTTGGCTTGGTTATTGGTATGGAAAGTGGTGTCCAAAACTCGTCCATTGTAGGAATGAATGAAGTGAGGGTTTAAGGTTTTTTTGTTTAGTAAAGTGAGAGTGAAAGTATATGACGGTAGTATAAAAAGGGGTTGAGGAAATGGAACAAACACAACATTTAAGGTAAGCAGGACAAATACTTCAAAAGAAATTGATAAGACGGAAAATGAAGATGAGAATTGAGAATAGGAAAGAGACTCCATTCTATGATGCCATGGGATGTAACAGCATCAAGAGGAATATTTTGTTTGATCCATTTGAGGTGGAGATGTTGATGTGGTTAATATGGATTAAAGTGGAAGCCAAGCAAGAACCCTATAAAATCAATGATAGTGACACTGTACGAGGGTTGCCAAAAAGAAGATAATTCCTCATATCATTATGACTTAGACTTTTTAATAGAAGATACACAATACTTCTACCTGAAGATGGGATATGCCACAAACTCATAGCATCCAAACATGTTTATAACGTGTTCTTTTCTTATTTTTTGTTCTTTTCTACTTTTTTGTAACAGTGTGAAATTAAGAAGATGAAGTATGTAGCATCTTCTACATCTTCCCTTCTCTTTTTGTACCAATGTAAGAATAAATGAGACTCTTATCTCTCCTCTAGAAGTTGTCCCCTCAAGATCAATATAGGTGTGGCATGAACATATAAGAGAAAAAGTGCCATCTAAGGATGAAAATGGATGGTTCTTGAGTGTTTTTTTTTTCTTCTAAACCTCCTTCAATTCCTTTTTAAATGGGAGAATATAAATATGGCTCAATGCTCTTTAATTCCAAATGAATAATCGTGGAAATGGAGTGAATAACTTGTAACATATAGATATTTTTGTCCAAAGAACACATGTTCTCACTTTCACCTTATGTATATAATAATTTTGTTACTTTTCAACTATTATGAATTAAACCAAAAATATAACCGATAATGGTTTATTAAATTTCCGAAGCCGACAATTAATAAATTGGAAGAAACTATTGATAATTAATTGATCATTAGTTATGATTCGAAGAAACAAATGGTTCTACGACATAAAAGGTGGTTTTATTCCAATTTGATGTTTTTTGTTGAAATAATTGTACTCTTGGTCTTGTAAGTAGGCCGGACAAAATTGAGTGTTCACAAAAGTTTTACCAACTTAGTGGAACGACATCGTTCTCAATTCTTTTTAAAAACACTAAAACCTAAAAACCTAAAACGACCTTGTTTTGTATCATATTCTTCCTCCACGAGCTCCAACAAAAACACATATTTTAGTCCCGCAAGATTTCTATAAGCATCATATTAGTCCCTATTGATAAACACAAAATTTTGAACCCTAAACCGGATATCTTCATCTCAAAATTTCACCCCCCCAAATAATTTTAGCTCTCTTAAGGATAATTTGGATACAACATGGGTTAATGCTTCTGGAATTTACAAATAGAATGGTAATCAGGAACTATGACGGGTACAACTGACGAACATGTTGATGGGAAAGGTTCGAAATGATATTCATAGAAAGCTTGATCAATGGAAGTTTTCTTAATTATCAAGGAATTTAGAAAAGCCAAAGAATATTATTGCGAAGACAGAGCCGAAAATAAAGAAAGGGAAGATGTGCCTAGAAAAGAGGTGGTTGGCGTAAAGTAGAAAAAGGAAAGCATGTCTGAGATTTTGTTTAATACAAGTTGAAACCGTCCTAAAGAATGAATAAGAGCCAAATTTAAATCTCTGAATTTTTATTTTATATTTTTATTTATTAAAAAAAAATTAGTGGATTATTTTTTAAGCATTTGTTGATATCAATTATGAAGCTTTTTTTTTTTTATGTACATTGGCGGGGCTGTACTTTTGGTTTTACTGTTTGGAGTTTCCAATGATAGTTTGTTATAACATAACCATTTAACCATTACGACTTATATGTTGCAAGTAATAATATTTATAATAATAAATATATTATGTTTACTATAATATATATAATAATTGATATGTACATTAAATAGTAAACCACTATTTGATTTATATATTGGTTAAGGATTCAAACATTGAACTTGATAATTGTTTATAACATACTGAGTCATTTAACCCTCCTCCTCTTCATCTCTCTTCAATATTCACAAATTGTTGTTGTCTGATCAACTACTCAACTTCCCTATTCTTCTCTCATACATCAATTCTTCATTGATCATCTCAGAGACACATATTTTTTTCTTTTTCAATCATGTTATCAAATGGTTTTTTGAAGTATTATAAGAATTTATTCATGCTTTCTTCATTTCATAAATGAAATGAATTTGATAGAAATAGTAGTTAGTTGTCTATAATGATTTTGGTGAACTTGTTTGAATATGTACTTTGAGTTTAGAATCTGTTTGTTTGCTATTGACTGGATTCAATTATGGTTTTTTGTATGTTTTCATCTACTTTACTTGTTTGTTAAGTCCTCCATGAAACAAGCTACCAGTCTTTGTTTTTTTTAATTATTTGTATTGATAAAGTTAGAATTGTATTGATCATTTTTTGTATTGATAAAGTTAGAAATGTAATGGTTATAAATGTTGTTAATATATGGAGGTTTTGGGGTCGTCAAAACCATATTGTGACCATTATTGCATCAGCCACATTTTTCCATATTTGTCTGAACCGTCAATGTGTTGGACAGTTCTGAAACCACTATTGGAACCACGGTTTAAAACCTTGTTTCCCACTATCTTGATGTGCAAATATTAATGTTAAAGTATTATTATTAGTTTAAGACAGAAATAGAGTCAGCCTCTTTGCCACAATATTGTTACTTCATAATGATCAAGAGGTCATTGGTTCAAAAATCATGGGCACGGTCTTTCATCGCTTGTAGGATAAGGCTACATAAATGGTCAACGCTAAAATACAAACTGGATGTTAGTTCGCTTCAAATTGAACTATGTTTTAGTAGTTGGATTAAAAAATATGGTAATTGGTTACCGTTTCAGTATTTTCAAAAGTCGTGAATGCATTGTACAACTTCTGTATAGATGTCGTGACACCCTTTAATGACTTCTGGGTGTGTTATTTTTGAAGTCGGATTTCCAATTTACAACTTCTGAGTGTGTTATTTTTGAAGTATAGAAGTCGGTATTTCATTTAACGACTTCTGAGTGTGTTATTTTTTAAGTGTAGAAGTCGTGATTTGCTTTAACGACTTCTACGAGTAGTTTAAAATCATTCACTAGAACTCAGATTTTTGCATACTGACTTCTAAACTTGCAAAATGTTTCATCACTGAAGTTGTAGATTCGGATCTCGATTTCTACAAAACTTGGTAGTCGGTCACAAATTTAACGGATGAGATTAACGACTACCCAATCCAATGGCTAATAATGCAGTTCCCATCAATGCGAACTAACTTGTAGTGGCAAGTTAGTCTTTGCCTGGATAAAATATCATCTTTAGACTCCACTAAGTGAGATCCCGTGTACTAGGTCACCCTATTATTATAAGTGGAATGTGCACTCTAATTGACTTGTTAACATTTGCATAAGAAATTTTACAACACTTACAAATAGCTATGGCCTATGTATTGAATTTATGTGTTGCAAAGTTGCCTTGTGAAAGTTGTCTATGTTTGTTGTTGATGAAAATTGGGATAGGAATGGATGTTGATTGAATTGTCCTAGCCATAGCTCAATAGGTATATAAAGATAGTTTAGTATGTATTAAATATTTTTTGGAGGTAATGGAAAAATGGATAGAGTGATACTCTACATTTAGTATATGAAGGAACGTAGCTCTAATGATACTGATAGTATTTAAGGAAAGGGAAGATTATAGTAGTGAAAATAGAAGTGGAGACTTAGATAATGCAAAAATTCAATTAGATTACGATCGCCAATAGTTGGTTTTTGGAGCTACACGATAACACAAGCTCTAACACAACTTACATTGGTTTGCTTCTTACTTATAGGCTTTCTACAACACCAATGTCTAGGTAGTTCTATAAATTTCTAGTATACATTTTTCTCAAGATTTCTATATACTTTTATGATTATTTTACTAAGTACCTAGAATAGAATCTACTAGAAGCTTAGGATAAATCTAGATATTATGATACAACATCACCACCTGTTTCTACACATGTGTAGAAGCTTCAAGAAAGTATGCATCAACATTTTAACAAAAATAAGTCATTTTTGAAGAATGGATGCCATAAATTCCTACTCAACGGTGAAACCTTGATATCCTCCATATCCAATAATTCCCAGATCTAATCTAAGACACTTTGGAACATTGATTGCTTATATATTTAAGAAAATTATAACCAAGAACAAGGGTTGTAGAGCAAAGTCTAGAATGCATAGTATTTCAGAGAAACATCAAGGGGTGGTGTAATTTTCTCTTCTATTATTAAATCTTGGAACGACACTTGAAATTCTCAAGTTGTTCAAACCTTGTCCTATTAAAAAAGTTGCAATGACAAAACCATAATTAAAATTTTCAAGGATGACAATCCAATTTTAGAGTATCATGAGAAAGTAGCTAAATCAAAGAAATCTTTGAAACCTTTTGACTACGGAATCTTGTAATTCCATCACACTACAATGGTTAAATGTGGTGACATATATTTAAGAATTGCCACAGCTACTTGCACAAAGCAAACACAACTAAGAGAGCTTTGATAATAAACTCCACTAAGAGTTAATACCTTAATGAAATAGAGACCTCAGTCAAAATTAAGCACACACTTATTGGAGCCCCTTGGTATAATAGACAAGTTTATGGGAATATAATATTTCTTCTCTAAACTAAATGAAGTATCATTACTAATTTTCATTGTCTTCAAAACAAGTCCTTCTTGTAGAATATATGCAATAAATCTCTACTCATTTGTAAATTCATCATATCCTCAAAAATCAATAGTTATCCGGTATGATCTAAGACACTAGGAAACATTCCTTGGCCATGTCTTACTTTTTGTACATAGTAAATTTTGAGGTCAACAAAGGACAAGATTTCTCAGAAAAATGACAACAAAAAACACACATATTAAAACTTCAATTTA
Source organism: Lupinus angustifolius (assembly GCF_001865875.1). Classification (NCBI taxonomy): domain Eukaryota; kingdom Viridiplantae; phylum Streptophyta; class Magnoliopsida; order Fabales; family Fabaceae; genus Lupinus; species Lupinus angustifolius. Next base: position 228,713 of record NW_017727846.1, read on the forward strand.
GGAATCAACAAACCAGGAAACTCTGAATTATAAGAATTTTTTCTTTGGTACTACCAAGGATATCCCCTCACCATTTTGGGTAAGGAAGGAATCTCTTTCGGGGTTCATGGCTACCCTTCCAACAAGTGTCGCTCATAGAAACTAATTCCTTCACCTTTTATTTTGAATTATAAAAATTTGAAGTATAGTAGAAATTTATCAAGCAAATTTACTAGAAATTTAGATTTGACATACGGAAGTAACGGAACACTTAGCTCCACATGAATAAAATACTACAATTTAGGAATATCTTGAATTGGAGACCTTAGTAAGCATTGTTTTTAAAAGTAAAGAATAGACAAAAAAATGTAAGCAATATAACAACTCAAGTAATCAATTAATTATATGAATACATCATAACGTAATTAATTAATCTGTTATAACCAACATTTCATCGAGATAAATAAATTATGGGCTTTTAAATTAGGAACCATGATCGGCTGTAATATTGTGTTTATAGTGACCACTACAATCGGCTAAAACTACAATTATAATGTGATATCGAATTACAATGAAACGACCAAATCAGGATGTAACGCTGTAGAAAATGTTCACACACAATGATGACAATAACAATAGATACTTGCAATCGCAACTACAATTTAAAAACACTTGGGAATTCATTGATAATGAAAATAATCACATCTACTCAATTGTAAAAGAATGTTAAACCAAAACTTCAAGAACTTGAGTTGTGTTAAGGCCTCTGAGAAACTTGAGTGCAAAAACAATTGGTCATATCAATGTACATTACTTCCCCTGAGATCAACATGGGTTTCCTCCAGCTTTTACAAAATAGTAAGGAAAAATTGGTGCAGTTAGTTCCCATTGAGACACTAAGATACTCAAGTTAAGAGATGTTTGCAGATTGTTGAGAGAGATAGTCTTTGGTGTAAAGTTTTTTGTTCTATGTACGGTCAGGACTTTCCTAATCCTTCGGGAGTGGGTTTAGGTCCTCCCATCTTAACAAATATTCATGGGCCAGGGATTTAGGTAACCTTCGTAGTAGGGGAATTGATAATAATCATTGGTTTTGGTAAGGTATTACTCGTCGTGTGGGTGATGGGTCTAATACTAGGTTTTGGCATGATAATTGGGTGGGTCGTGCAAACTTATCCACTAGGTTTAAGAGACTTTATTCTCTTAGCATGCATCAGAATGCCCTCATAAGTGAGTTAGGAAGTTGGACTCAGGGATCTTGGGTTTGGAATCTTTCTTGGAAACGTCAATTTTTTATTTGGGAACTTGAACTAAGTGATTCCTTTTTTGCAAAAACTTCAAAATATGGTGATTCGGGAAAACACTATTGATTCTTTGGAGTGGCGCCATGATAAATATAAACAATACTCGGTCAGATCAGCTTAAGATTTGCTCGTTCAACATCATCAACATCAAGCTCACAATAGCAACCATCTTCGTATACTACGGAAATTAAAAGCACCTTTAAAAGTCAAAACCTTTGTGTGGAGACTCTTTCAGGATATGCTACCAACTATGGACCCTCTTCTCAAGAGGAGGGTTTCTCTTGAACATGGAAGGGGTCCTTTATACCTCTTCTGCAATTAGCATGCATAAACTTCTCAAAATCATTTCTCTTCTTGTAACATCACTTATTGTGTTTGAAAGCTTCTCTATAACTAGTTCAATATCAGCATAGCACATCCTTTCCAACCTATACATCATTTTTCTTCCCACATGGGCATGATAGCACACATGTGCTATTTGAATATTTAGAATATCATATGGTTATCTACTATTTGGGCTATTTGATTATCTAGAAATTATTTTATTTTTAATTTTGTCCAACCTTCTCCTCATAAGATTCTGAAATATGTCAGGGTTAAATCTTGGATTTGGATCAATGACCAAATGGGAAAGGATTCATTTGTTTTTTCGGACTGGGTTTCTAAACCCATTTTTTGTCTCAATATTGAATTTTAATGGCTTCTTCATAAGTTTTTTTTATCTAAATTTCATTGTTAATAAATTTTATCTTTTGCCGATAAAAAAAAGGTGTCTATTATAACCTGCTCAGTTTCAGAGTACGTTCTGTAAGAAATTTGGGTCAAATATGTAATGTTTAAATGTGTGTAGGGTCATTATTTTAAGTAGCTAAATTAAAGTGATTTAATTCAAGTAAGGTTTATGGCTATAGACATAATTATCATGGAAATTATTGTGTAGATACCATAAGTCTCATTTCTATTTTATGATGGGCAAAATTGGATTAAGAAAATCAAGTAGCATCACCCTTCATGGAAGGGTATCCACTTCTTATAAATAAGGTGTTATGGTCCCCAATTGTAGACTATCATATGAGACAAATAATATAAGATACAAAATCATTCTCTTTATCCCAATAGAGGAGAAACTAAGGCTAAGGGTGGTCTACAATTGGAAGGCCAAAGAACCTACATGTTCTACTATGAACATACAGTTGGATAAAAGGTTAAAGGAGGATATTTGTATAGAAGAACATTGAACATGGAATTGGTGGATAAATGATGAAGGATTGTGTACAGTTCATTCACCATATTCTCTATTAATTATTGCTTACATTTTTACTATTTTCTCTTCATGCAACAATATAATCCTTTTATGATCTACATTAATTCTTGCAAGTTTCTTAAGTTCCTCATGTAATTCTAAAAAAGCATCATATAGTTCATCATAAGTAGGTATATTTTCAGAAGTTTAAGAACATGAACTAGAATAAGGAGATTGTACCTCACTAGATTCTTCTTCATCAATAAAGTTGGTGGAATCCAGTGTGTGAGCCATAAGATGTGCTTGTTGTAGTTTCCTCCTCGGGAACGTCCCACACAATGTAGGCCTTTTTTGACATGAATTCCCCCGAGGTGTTCTTCTCACCCTCAACCTTCTTGAGAAAGGTTGGATACTGGAATTTCATGTGCCCAACTTTTCCACACTCATAGCAAGTGAAGCGTTCTTTGGGAGCCTTGCCTTTTTGGGTTGAGTCCTTAGCTTCTTTGTGTTGAAACCGATCTAACCCTCCTATTTTCTTCAAGAATTTGTTAAACATTCTTACTAAGCGCATCATGGTTTCTTCGTCTATTTTGGAATCAGATTCTTCCTCAATTTTTTATTCTTGAGTTTGTAATGTTGATGCCTTGAGAGAAATGTCATTCTTGTGTTTGTCTAATTCTTCATGCAAGGTTAAGCGTCTTAACTCCATTTCATGTTGTTGAGTTTTCCGAACAATGTTGCTAATGACATCGAATCAAGATCCTTTGACTCCATAATGGTGGTCACCTTTGGCTATCAGTTCCTATCAAGGTATCTTAACACTTTATTAGTTATTTCACCTTTAGAAAATGTCTTATCTAAAGCAACTAAATGATTTACTATATGAGTGAAATGTTTTTGCATGTTGCTTACAGACTCGTTAGGAAACATCCTAAACAACTCATACTCATTCGTTAAAGCATTTAGATATGCATACTTGACTTCGTTCGTGCCTTCGTGGGTGACTAGTAATGTGTCCCACATCTTCTTGGAACTATTACTTTGAGATGCCCTAAAGAACTCGTCGTAAGAGAATGTTGAAGTGATGTTATTTTTCACTTTTAAACTATGTTGACCTTTTCCTTTCTCATCATCACTCCACAAGCTCTTCGAATTTTCTTTGGTTTCTCCTTCCACCAAATGTAGTGGAATGTATGGCCCATTGACAATGGCCTCCCAAATATTTGTGTCAATGGCCTCAATAAAGATTCTCATGAGAACCTTCTGGTAGGCTCCCCTAGCCACTGAATACTGGAGGACGGTTAATAGATGCACCATCAGCACCAAAAGGGTTGTTAGAACCCATAGTGATATATCCCGTGAATCAACAAAGTTAGCGGCCAAGCTAGCATTATCGTGCTAGCTCGGATACCACTTATTGGGTATGATCAGAGTATAAACATACCTAGAAGGGGTGAATAGGTGAAGCACAATCAAATTATCACCTTTCTGGTTTTATAGAGTTCTGAAAAATCATCAGTTTAATTGATTAATCAAGGACTTAATCGATTATTGACAACTATGTTTTAATCATTGAACGATTGTTTAAATAAATTATCTTGACAGTTAGGTTTCTTGAAATACAGAATCTTTTCAATAGAAAACTCGAACAATTCAATCTTTAAAAACGTATACTGCTTAATTAGATTATGAACCATTAATATAAAGCAATTAAGCAATTCAAGAATCAAGTTGAAATAGACTTGAAATGTAAAAGAGATAAAGGTAAGAGAAAGAAGAACAACAAATTTTTATCTTGGTTCGTTTGCGGGTCCACTTGCAAACTACATTCAGGCTTCCCATCTGATCTAGGGGATTTTTCTTCACTAAGAAATGAAGTAATATTCAATTACAAGCATGCTTCCGATTACACATTCAAAAACACTTCCTTCTTAGATCTAGAGCCAAGCTACACTGTTTGATTTCTGACACGCCTTTTTCGGATACTCTACACCTACTTGCTGTCTAGCCCAAGTGATTCCTGCTCTCAATTAAGACATTTGTGAAATGGAGAAGACTCTATAACCTAACCTCAGCTAGGACAATTTTTCTTTTAAACTCTTTAAATTTGTTGTCTCAACACTTTTTAAAGTTACAAGCACCTAAATGTGCCAATATGAACAAGTTAAACTAATCTCAAACCTAATCAGAAAATCTCAAAACGCACAAAAATTACAATTGAATGAAAAAGAATTCTACAATTGAATGCTCAAAAATTACTTCCTAAGAAGCTTTTTCTTCTAATCCCTTTTTTGCACAAGAAACATTTAACCTTTTGCAAAACATTATTTTCCAAATTGAACTCTTGAAAATTTTAAAATCTCTCTCCATTTGCTTATGGGTAAAATTACAACTTTTATAGTAAATTCAATTTATCTTATCTTAATTGATTATCATTGAACTTAATCGATAAACATTTGTAAAAATAACATGTTTTCGTTAGTAAGTATATATAATCAATTAAGCTCTGGTATAATCGACTAACGAGGATAAGAGCTTCAAACGACTAGCTATTATAACTCAATTAATTGATCCATAAAACATTTAATTGACTAACGAGTTCTGAAGACCACTTAATCAATTAAACTATATCTTTAATCAATTAATTAGTGTTAACCAAAAGGTTAGATTCCACTTGTGCAAGGTAAAACCTTCTAAATGATGTATGCTCATGCAATGAATGATTTCAAAAACATATTCAGTTTTAATGCACTAAATCATGTATGCTCAAGTGAAGTGCATGCATACTATCTAATAAGGATGGATGATTCTTATTTTTAAGTTTTATTCACTTTTTAAGCTTTGAGAGATTCTCATCCTAGATTTACCTAACCTAGACTCGAACTAGGAAATCATCTTAGGACATCTAAAAATAAAAAGACATTCATAATTCTAGATAACCCTGACTCTTCGACTTCTCGTTTGATAAGTTGAGTCAATCTTCAAGCTTCACTAATTTTGTTGTCTTCATCAAAACTTTGTTGTAGATCGCACTTGCAAACTTTGACTCCTCTTGCAATATCAACTTTCAATTCATGTAATTAAAAGAAATCAAGTATTTATAAGGAAAACTCACTTTCATTTTAGTGTTGAATAAGTAAACCTTCTGTATTGAATGAGGGAATGATGATTTTGAGGTTGAATGATTTTCGTGTTGAATGAGTGAATGATTTTCGTGTTGAATGAGTTAATGATTTTGAGATTGATTTTCACGTTTAACTGATTTTGGGGTTGAATGATTTCAGGCTGATTTTAAGAGTAAATGAGTTTCACTGCTAAATAAATGAGTTTTGGGATTGCTGAATATGTACGAATGCAGAAAAGTTTTAATTTTGTAGGGTTTGATCGTATTTGGGATTGATACGCATTAAGCCTTCAACAAGGCTTATTAAAGTGAACACTATAAAAGATATGTAATCAAAAGTGTTACCTATAACAAGTGTCATTGAAGATATGTCGTTCAAATATAATGAAGATAAAAATAAGTATTCCACAACTCATATTAAAAAGTGCATTGTAGAAGATATCATATCAACAATGTCTTTAATTGGGCACATTGTTCAAGATATATGCTCTTCATTTAAATAATGACAATTAATTACTTGTTTTTAATGACATTCAAATTAATAATGACATTATGACATTCGATTAATAATAATTAATTAAATATATAAAATAATTAAATAATTGTGTTCATAATGATACATTCAAATAATACAAAACATACAATGTAAGAATTAATAATAAAAGAAATAATGACAATTAATTCAAACCTGAAAGTTTTGTGTGCATGTGCTTAATTTTTGCACTTCAACAAAGTTTTTTTTGAATAAGCCCTGTGGAATAGATTCAAGGAAATTTTATGAGCATTAAGTATTCAATATCACACATTGGATGATGTGTTGTAAAAGTTATGAAATCAATAGCACTTGTATTAATGTGCACCATTGTATATGTTAAATTCAATACCTCACTTATAAAGGAGCGTTGTTGTATACTCGATGTTCATATATTCAACATTGCACATTTAAATAAGCGTTGTTGAAGGTCATAATTCCTAATTCTACATAGTTAAGCATACACAACAGAAAACCAACCTTAATGCATATTGAACAACTAAAAATAGAATAACAACGAAAGATATGCATACACAAACACCAAAACACATTGAACAAAGCAACTAATTAAACATAACTGAATTTCAAAACATGTCTTTATATTTATATATTGAACATTATATTGTAATGTTTGAACATACAGAAACATACATTACATACACCAAAACATACATTACATTGAACATTGATTTCCCTAAGCTACAATTTGTGCTACAATCTATACCTATGCTAAAATCTATACATTGAATTCCCTAAACTACTCTTTAATAGTAAGTACATAATTTGACTAATCTTCCCTAATCTGGATGACTTGGTCATCTGTGTATGAATCTCCAACAAACTTGATTGAAGCTGGCCACTATTGAATGATCTCTTTCATGAAATTCAGCATGCAATATTTCTCGTTTGTTTGGTAGGGGGTCTACAATTAAAATCAAGTAAATATATAAGTATAACCTTAATTCAAATATGAATACACTACACATATAATTGTTTGAGACGATTTGTGCCAACACCTTTATATGAGTACATTTGACGTTGTTCGATGCACATCTAGAACGAAAATGAGCTCTGTAAATTTGCACCCCCTAAATAATAGAAAATGTACCTAATTACTTAACAGCTAGGAAAGTGAAAGTGTACCTAAAATCATAAAGTTTAAATGAGTAGTCTACTTACCTTGTAAAAGTTACTTTCATAACGATGTACTTGTGCGGATCACCCTGTTTCAATGAGTCAAGTACAACAAACATACTAAAGAAAAACATGCAAAAGACAATTAAAAATGCTCACCCGATATTAAAATGTGCAAGGAATAATTCTACAACTTCTCTATATTTGATGAGAGTATCTGCAATATGTTTTGTCTGCTCCTCAATCTTCGTTTTGTCTTTGTTACTCATCACCAAAGTGGTAACATGTGGGGATAAGGACATCACCTTCTTTTTATCTTTCAAAATGAAATTGTCATCATGTAACACAAATTTTAGTTAGATATACATCCATGACTTCATTAGTGCTAATGAATTCTTGGGTATCGGTCCCGAAGATTTCTTTAGGAAATGATATCATCATTATAACACCTTCTTCCAACTAGTTTACATGCTCAAGCAGTTGCGTACATAAGTTGATCTTTTTGGAGCTCAAATCTCGTGAAGATGACTTAGTACACTTTGATAGCTTAGTTTTTTGTTTGCTAACCTTAGAATTCAGCACCTTGACCTTATTCGGTAGAAGTTCTATATGCGAGGGGATGTCATTGAGCCATCTTACTCCTTTTCACTGAGTATGGAGTGTACATTTTCCTAAAATATTCAATACAAAACATATCAATTACAAGTAAAATTATATGTAATATGAGTGAGCACAAGGTGAAAATTATACCTTAGAAGGAACTACATGTACAAGATCTATTGGCCAAGCCATATAAGTGCCTATAGCCCCTCCCACTGTCAAGATATCCTCATCGAGAGGAATTGGCAGCAATGTATCATCATCGATTGCAACATCAATCGAGACCTTCACGTGATGGGGTGGGATAGGTGCATTATGTAGCATAACATCTGCTGAGTTGTGCACTTTACCAACACATGTTACTCGCCTAGATGAGATATCCAATAACAGTTTACAAGTATTGATTTCCTATATCTTAGTTAAAACATATAATTACTTTACAACTATGATTACACTAAATGGCAAATAAATTAAAATTAGTAAATTACATTACCTCAGCAATGGGAATGAGAATGTTTTGAGGAGCATGTGTTCAACTCTAATTGATGCTAGAAGGAACATTGCTAGCAGCTTGTTGATGTCACTCAGCTTCCTTCAGCTTCATTGAATGTTAGAAGTCATTGAACCATTGCATGAGGGTATCCAATTGGTTCTAAATCCGATTCAATTGGGCTTTCGTTGCTCGCTTTTGATGGGATACAAATGTTCGCTTGCTAAACGCAAATTTGGCACACCGAATACAGCTAGAGTATTCAGGAACCAGTGACTTCTTGGTCATTTGAAACAACCTTACTGTGGAAGAATGGCTGACTCTCTTACAATAATTATAATACTTCAACCTTAATATTTACATATAAAAATAGTGGGAAACAAGATTTTAAACTGTGGTCGTAGTAGTGGTTTTAGAACTACCCAAATCATTGATGGTTCGGATAATTATGAACTAATGTGGCCAAAACAATATTTTAAACAGTGGTGGCAGCAGTGGTCATGATGTGGTTTCGATGACTCCCAAAACCTTAATATATCATCTATAAACATTGTGAACCCATATTTAATACCTTGGTGTGCACATGCCTGAGACACCAAAATTTATTAAACAGTGACCATAGAATAAGATCAAAGCATTTCTAACTTTATCAATACAAATAATAAAAAATTAAAGACTCATAGCTTGTTTTACGGAGGACTTCATAAATAACTTAAGTATATCAAAACATATGAAACCCCTAATAGAATCCAGTCAATAGTGAACAAACCGATTCAAAACTCAAAGTACACATTCAAACAAGTTCACCAAAAACACTGTAGAAAACTAACTATTTCTATCAAATTCATTTCAAAATGAAATGAAGAAAGCATGAATAAATTCCTGTACTACTTCAAATTAACCAAATGATAACATGATTGAACAATAAAAAATGTACATCTAAGATGATTAGTGAAGAATTGATATATGAGAGAAGAATAAGGAAGCTGAGTAGTTGATCAAACGACAACGTTTTGTGAAGATTGAAGAGAGATGAAGAAATTGAGGGTTTCGTTTTGTGGAGACCAACGAAGAGTACTTGAACATGATGTGTTGCACGTATCTGAGTTCAAAGGTTTTAGAAAAAACGGCCAATAATATTTTAGAGCATGAAAATTTTCCAGAGCAAATAAAAGACGTATTTTTTTTAAAAACCCTCAAATGCCTTGTACCAGTTTTATAAATAACTTATCGTTTATTATAACAATTATAATATTGGTATAATCTTACATCGATCAACTAATACTTTACTAATTAAATTTTATTATATATATAGACACAAAGACAAACATTGCTTGCAAAAATATTACCCTATGAGTTTCGAGGAGTAAGATAAGATTAGTTTGAGATGTCAATTTGAACATTTTATTTTTGATGTCGTTAGTCATTCATGTTTGAAAAACTTCCAATCATCTCTAAATTAAGTGCAACTTTGACGATATGGAAAAAATAAATACACATTATTTATTTGATTGAGTTGTTCGTTTTATATTAACTATTATGGTTTAGCTACTACAAAATTTCCAACAAAAAAGATAACTAAATAAAATTATATAATCGTCAATGAGTTTAAGACATTTTAAATGCATGTACATTTTTCATTAACATCTTTAATTGTTGATTATTGTTATTTAGAATTAATATGTTATTTTAAAACTTTTTAAAAAATTATGTATGTTTTTTTTGAAAGTGCAAGTGTCAAGGATTGCACTAGCAATATTTTGCCGATGTTTTGATGAAGACAAGAAGTTAGTAAAAGCTTGAAGATGACTCAACAATCAACATGTTTAGAACTCAAGGGTTATATCTAGACTAGGTTATATCAATAGAGTTATATTTCTAAGTAGTCTGGGATGTGTGCCTTAGTTAGTGAGTCTAGGTTAGGTAAACCTAGATGCAAGTCTCACAAACCATTAATATTGACATATCATATTCATGATGCATATCATCTAGTTTATTATATATTCATGCATTAATCATACATGTTATATATGCATCTTATGCATAACATAATTACTAAAACATGTATAGGTATCAAGCATAACATATAAGTAGTTTACCGTTTAATCATGTATTGAAATATGCTAGTTAATCGATTAACATGGAGTCTTAATCGATTAATGTGTTTGTTTTCTGTTTTAACTGCGTAACCAAAAAAACGGTTTGTGGAGCAAAATTCGTTTTATATAAATTCTGATAAATTGCAGAAATGTGTAGCATTGCATATCATTGTTAGAAACTATTAGAGATCATATTGTTTTCGTGATTTACTGCTGCATATAGGCATAAGAGAGAAGTATGTGTAAGAAAGAGAGATTAACATACTTAGTTGATATTGTTCATAATGTATTACATGTAGTTTTAATGTGCTAAATCTCATTCATACTTTCTTACATGTTCGTGCATTCTATTTAGAGATTTTTGAGAAAGATTATGCATTATCTGTATTTTCTATTAACTCTCATACATTCATGATGGCTTGTGTTACTTGAGTGTGGGTTAATCTTTGAGTTTTCATTGTTGTAGTTTGAGTATATTAGTGCTTAGTAAAACTTTGTTTTTGTATAATGTATTGTACATTAGGTTTTGTCTCTTGGTGTCTTACCACCATTGAGATTTAGTGAATCTTCACCAAGGCTTGGAGGTCTTGAATTTAGAGCGAGAATCTTTGTTGGGGCTGGATCGCGAAAATTGTTTTCTTGGGCGATAAGGATAGTCAAACCAAGGTTAGAGGTTGTTGGAATTCAAGAAAGAAGCGTCTAGAGTCTTGTAATTGAATTGGTGTATCTAACAATGCAATGCTTTCAATATAATGAAAAGAAATCTCCCAAGATCAGAAGAGGAGGCCTGGATGTAGTTTGCAAGTGGACCCACAAAAGAACAAGGATAAAAATCCTATTGTGCAAGCTGTTCTCTCTCAATCTCTTTTATATTTCAAGTTGTTTTAATTCGTGTATTAAGATGATATTTTGCATACTGCTACTGTGTCATACCCTTGTTAATTGTGCATAAAAATATTTGTTGTATCTCTACTTGTTTTTTGGAAATTTGCTGTGCAAGAAGCCAATTTGCCCATTCTGTCTCTGATACGTTTTAATCGATTAAGCCCACTGGTTAATCGATTACCTAAGTTGTTTTCCAGAACCGGGTTTTGGGTGCGATAAGCGGTAATTGATAACCGCTACACCTATTCAACCCCCTCTTCTAGGTGTGTCTAGATCACTGATACCTAACAAGTGGTATCAGAGCTAGTACGACGTGGTAGCTCAACCGCATACACATGATCCTAAGGAAATTAAATGGGTTCCACCAACCCTTTTGACGGTGATGGCGCATCCATTAACCGCCCTACCGTATTCAGTAGCGAGGGATACGCCTACTAGAAAGTCTGGATGAAATTTTTTATTGAGGCCATTGATTCGGATATTTGGGAATCCGTAATCAACAGGCTCTTCATCCCACTCTTAGTGGATGACAAACCGAAAGAAAAACCTAAAAGTTTGTGGACCGATGAGGAGCACAAAAAGGTTCAGTACAACCTACGCACTAAGAACATAATCACATCGGCCCTATCATATGAGGAATTCTTTCGGGTATCTCAGTGTCAAAGTGCCAAGGAGATGTGGGACACTTTACAAGTGATTCACGAGGGCACTAGCGAGGTCAAGTGTGCCAGGCTGAATGCGCTGACACATGAATACGAATTATTTCGTATGTTACCAAGTGAATCTATCAGCAATATGCAAAAACGATTCACTCATATTGTAAATCATCTAGTTGCTCTAGATAAACATTTTAACAAATGAGAACTTACTGGCAAAGTTTTGCGCTATCTTGACAGGAGATGGAAAGGCATATCTCAAAGCAGCAACTTCACAACCTACTGAAGAGATAGATGATGTTGACTCTGACTTTGACATTGATGATGAAACGTTAAACCTTCTCGTACGAAAGTTTGGGAAATTATTGAAGAAGAAATGAGGTTTCAAACGTTTCCATAACAAAGAGGCGTGCGAATCAACAAGAAAAGGCAAGAATAAAGAGCGCTTCACTTTCCATGAATGTGGTAATCCGGGACACATGAGATTTCAATGTCGCACTTACCTAAAGAAGGTTGATTCAGAAAAGAGCACTCCCCAGGACTTCAAGTCGAAGAAAGCCTATATTGTCTGGGATGTACCGGAGGAGGAGACGACATCAAGCACCTCGGATGAAGAGGAGACCGCCAAACTATACTTATTGACTAGAACAGATGAGGCTTGCGGATCAGGTAGTACAAAGGATGCTGATAATGAGGTATATTCTGAAACCTCATCCTCTTCTGATGATTCTCCTTCGTATGAGGTTTTATATAATGCGTATGTCAAAATGCATGAAGAACTAAAGAAGTTAGCTAGGCTTAGTGCCGATAGAAAACGAGTAATCCTACTTAATGATCAAAATATATTAACACTACAAAAAGAATTAGATGAACTGAAATTCAAAAATGAAACATTAGATCTAATTTTTTCATGTAATTCATGTGACTGCTCTAACGATAAATTATGTCAAACAATTGTCTATGAGTCTTACGAGGACTTGAGAAATGAGAATTTAAAACTTCATAATAAACTTGCAAAACTTACAGAGAGTCAAAACCAATTAGACACCTTGCTAAGTAAAACAAGAAATGTTGGTGACCATACTAGATTAGGGTATATCCCCCATTACGTAGAAATAGACCATATAGGAAACTTGTAACTCGTACTAATAAAAGGTCTTATAATAAAAATAGAGTTCCTACATGTTTCTATTGAGGCACACATGGACACACCTCTTACTCCTGTTACATCAAGATATATGGGATACCGAGTGGTGTTTACGCTTGAGTGAAAAAGGGAGATAACTCCCTGGTTACTAACAGAAAAGGACCCAATATAATTTGGGTACCTGAAACCAGTAAGTGATCTATTTTGCAGGTATGTCTACAAACAAATGGACAACATTGGTATCTTGACATTGGGTGTTCGAGACATATGATAGGAGATAGGTCAAAATTCCTAGACCTATCATTGAAGGAAAAAGGTTTCGTCACATACAGAGACAACAACAAAGGGAAGATCCTAGGCACCGGAACAATTGGAAACTCAACTCATGTTGTAATCAAGAATGTTCTACACGTCGAAGGTCTACAACATAATCTCTTGAGTATTAGCCAACTCTGCGACAAAGGTAACCGTGTGTCATTTGATTCTGAATGTTGAATAATCTGTGAGGTTTTATTTAATAATGTAAAGTTTGTCGGCTATCGTGTTAATAACATATATATGGTTGACCTAGAGGATGTCACTTCTCTTTTCTCAAAATATTTTATTTCAAAAGAAGATGACATCTGGCTTTCGCGTAGGCTGGTCGCTCACATTCATGTGAAGCATCTAGAAAAATTATCTAAAAATAATTTGGTTATTGGTCTGCCAAAACTTGATTTTAAAACTCAAGATTCTTGTGACATGTGTCAAAAATGTAAACAAGTTAACAATTCTTTTGGTAAAAAGAATGTGATATCCACTACTAGACCTTTGGAGCTTCTCCATATGGACTTGTTTGGACCATCGCAGATCATGAGTTTTGATGGAAGTTTTTATGCTTTGGTAATTGATGACGATTTTTCTAGATTCACATGGACCCTATTTTTGGCGTCTAAGAGCGATGCATATAAATCTTTTAAATGTCTGGCCAAACAAATTCAAAATCAGTTTAACCTTAAAACTGTTTATATGTGATCCGACCATGGCGGAGAATTTGAAAACCATAAGTTTAATAAATTTTGTAATAAGTCTAGCATCATGCATCAGTTCTCAGCTCCTCGTACCCCTCAACAAAATGGAGTTGTTGAGAGTAAAAATCGAGTCCTAGAGGAGCTCGCAAGAACCATGCTAAACGAGAGCAAGGTTCCCAAATATTTCTGGGCTGATGCATTATACACTGCCTATTATATGATGAATCGTATAATTCTTAGACTTGCTTTTTCAAAAACTCCATATGAAATTTTATAAGGTCGAAAACCAAATATTGCTCATGTTCATGCATTCGTTGCAAAAGTTTTATTTTGAATAATGGAAAAAGAGCTTTGGGAAAATTTGACTCGAAGGTTGATGAATGCATATTCCTAGGGTATTTATTACATAATAAGGCTTTCCGTGTGTTTAATAAGTATTCCATGCAAGTAGAAGAGTTTGTACATGTTCATTTTGACGAATCTTCTCCAAAAGAGAAGAGAAAGGTCTTTCCTAATCATGTTTCAGGTGCACTAGAAGAAGCATATTCAAGGGACATGAATCAGAACAAAGAAGAAGAAGCAGAACAACTAGTTCAACATGAGTATCAGGACATGTCGATTGCATGGAAGACCAAAAAGGATCATCCACTAGACAAGGTGATAGGTGACATATCTACGGGGGTGGTAACTCGTAGTTCTTTACGCAATTTCTGTAATTTCATTGCATTTGTGTCTCAAATCGAGCCAAAGACCATCGATGAAGCCATCGAGGATGTACACTGGGGTATAGCTATGCAAGAGGAGCTAAACCAGTTTGAACATAATAATGTGTGGGACTTGGTCCCTAAACCGAAAGAACATCCAGTGATTGGTACAAGATGGGTCTTTCATAACAATCTAGATGAATCTGGCTTGATCATTAGAAATAAGGCTCGCTTAGTGGCCAAAGGCTACAAAGAGGTGGAGGGCATCGATTATGATGAGACCTACGCTCCTGTAGCCAGACTTTAGGCCATTAAGATGCTCTTATCCTTCACATCTATCATGAATTTTAAGCTCTTCCAAATGGACGTTACGAGCGCATTTTTAAATGGCTATATTCAAGAGAAGGTGTACGTAGACCAACCACCAGGGTTTGAAAACTTCAAATACCCGAACCATGTATATAAACTCAAGAATACCCTTTATGGCCTGAAATAGGCTCCTAGAGCCTGGTACGATAGATTGAGTCCATTCCTATTAGAGAAAGGGTTTAAAGGATGTATGGTCGACACCATTCTCTTTATCCGTAGATAAGATAATCATGTTTTACTTGTTCAAATATATGTTGATGGTATAATCTTCAGATCCACTAATAACATCCTTTGTAATGAATTTTCTGAGATGATGTAGGGCGAGTTCGAGATGTCGATGATGGGTGAGCTGCCTTCTTCCTTGGGCTTCAGATTAAATAAATGGAAAGTGGCATCTTCATTCATCAATTGAAATATTGCAAGGAATTACTAAAGAAATTTGATATGGAGCAATGTAAATATGCATCTATTCCTATGGAGTCCTAATGCTATCTAGGTAAAGATGAAAAGGCAAAAGCTATCGAGGTAACCAAATATTGTGGGATTATCGGCTCGTTATTATATTTGACTGCAAGCAGCCCCAATATTATGTTTAGTGTTTGTATGTGTGCTAGATTTCAAGCTTTGCCTAAAGATTCACATTATAGTGTTGTTAAACGCATCATGAGATATTTAAAAGGAACAATAAGTATGGGATTATGGTATCCTAGGGATGTCTCATTATCCTTAGTAGGTTACTCTGATTCTGACTTCGCTGGGTGTAAGTTGGATCGGAAGAGCACTAGTGGAAGTTGTCACTTATTAGGTAGTTCCTTAGTGGCATGGCATAGAAAAAATCAAACATGTGTTGCTTTGTCCACCGTAGACGCGGAATACATCGCCGCTGGCGTGTGTTGCGCTCAAATCCTTTGGATGAAGCAGCAACTTAAGAACTTTGGGCTTAAACTAGAAAATATCCCCATTAAGTGCGATAATACGAGTGCCATCAACCTTTCCAAGAATCCCGTTTTGCATTCGAGAACCAAGCATATAGAGATAAGGCGATTGTGTGCTAGAATTCGTAGAAACCTCTAAGCAATTAGCGGATATTTTCACCAAGCCCCTCTCACGAGATACCTTCTATGTTCTTCGAAGAAAACTAGGAATCCTTGATGAAAAATATCTTGATTGGGTATATGTTATTGCCTTGCATGATTATTTGCCTTGTATGCTTCAAAATGAAAATATGTTGAATGCTAGTTAATCCTTATATGATCCAGGATTCTAAAAATAAGCTCAAAAATATAATATGATTTTCCATTGCTATATTCTACATCCTAAATTAAGACATATTTACCACCCATTTCAATACTAATGTATCCAGATTATATATTATATACTTGTCTTACATTGAGAAATCTTTGCCACCCATTTGAAATGTCAAGCAGAAATCACACTCATTATCTCTGAGGTTTGTTATGATGACATGCACCCCCTCTAGTTTCATAAAATGACACTAATAAGTAGCATATGCTGTAATGAGAAAGAAGGAAAGAGAAGAAAATTTTAAAAAACGTGTATTACAAATGGTCATGTCATGAGGGGTGTGATGTGTGAGTGCAACACAAAATGCAAAATAGGTATAGTGTTTGCAGGTTACATCGACTCTAATCCTTCGTTAGGGTATTATGATATATTATATTTTGCGCTTTAAATTCTGAGACATAATAAAATGTACAAGACATCAAAATAAATACAACTCCTGCATGTGAGCCATGAGTGAAAGTCATAAGTTCCGGGAGAGAGAAAAAAAATTGAACTCGTACATAGAAGCTACGAGTTCCCTAAAAGATACACCTACTTAATAATTTTCAAAAAGTTGCATTACTTTCATAATTTTATGGTCATCATACATTAGTTGGGTAAATTAGTCTGAAGATGCAAAGTGATGAGTGTTTTCTCTAATTTTTTTTTAAGGGGTGCTTGAAGTATATAATTTTACGTTTAAGCCCATTCACCAACCTACTCCGAATTAAATATTAGTATCTTATACTTTTCATTGTTATGAGATGAGAGATATGAAGGTAGAATTATGTTTAGGGAAGCAATCTTTTCTAAAATTAGATATATGCATCTTCAGTTACATGATCAATTGATCGTATATATATATATA
>NW_017727846.1:246240-246579 GCF_001865875.1 Lupinus angustifolius
GAGGATGATGATGAGGATAGGATGAGGATGTGGATTAGAATGAGGATGAGGAAGAGGATGAGGACGAGCATGACAATGAGGATAAGGATAGGATGAGGAGGAGGATGAGGATGAGGATATATTGAGGACAAGAATGAGGATGAGGATAGGATGAGGATGGGGATAGGATGAGGATGAGGATGAGAATAGGATGAGGATGAGGAAGTGGATTAGGATGAGGAAGTGGATTCGGAAGAGGATGAGGATGGGGATAGGATAAGGATGGGGATAGGATGATGATGAGGATATGATGAGGAAGAGGATGAGGATGAGGACGAGGATGAGGATAGGATGAGGATG
>NW_017727846.1:246679-246980 GCF_001865875.1 Lupinus angustifolius
AGGATAGGATGAGCACGAGGATGAAGATAGGATGAGGACGAGAATGAGAATGAGGATAGGATGAGGATGAGGATGAGGATGAGGATGAGAATGAGGATGAGAATGTTGATCAGAATGACGATGAGGAAGAGGATGAGGATGAGTTTGAGGAAGTGGATAGGATGGGTGTGGATGAGGATGGGATGGGGATGAGGAAGAGGATGAGGATGAGGACGAGAATAAGGATGTGGATAGGATGAGGACGAGGACGAGGACCAGGATAGGATTAGGACGAGAATGAGAATGAGGATAAGATGTGGAT